>NC_140285.1:4050114-4067614 GCF_964030765.1 Micromesistius poutassou | reverse complement strand
TGCTGACCTCCAGCTCTACAAATGACAGCAGGAGTAGGTTAGCAAAGCTCAGGCTATAGCGCTGTGAATATATGAATATAGCGCTGACTAGAGAAGCACCAATATAGACACATCGCCATTCAGGGTGGATGGTCTTGTACTATAAATAGTATGATGAATATGGAAAGAGAAAGAAATGGAAAAACAAAAAAAAGGGAGGGGGAGGTTTATGGAGATGATGTTTTTGGACGAGGAGCCAGAACCACGTGAAATCAAGAATTAACATAAAAGAGAATTTTAAAGGTCAATAAATAAATACATAAATTAATTAATTCATTCAATTACACGAAGTGTTGGCATTTTCACTTTCCAAGCCTGTCACTTAAAACTATTATTGCAACGAGGAGTTTTAGCAGTAGATGAAGTCCTATGCTAACATATTATCTGCTTAACTGACATGGACCACCAGTGAGATCAAAGAAAACTAGTAGAGATAAAGGGAGAGAGAGAGAGTGAGAGAGAGAGAGAGAGAGAGCAAGAGAAGTAGTGGAGGAATAAAGAGAGAGAGAGAGGAGTAGGGGAGAGTGAATGAGAAGAGAATGAGAGAAAGAGGAGAAGATAGAGGGTGTGAGAGGGAGGAAGGGAGAGGTATAGCGAGAGCGAGAAAAATATAAGAGAGAGAGAGAGAGAGAGATAGAGAGAGAGAGAGAGAGAGGTAGAGGACTAGAGAGTTGAGCGACTGAACAAGCAGCAGGGTATTTCAGCAGAGTTCCAGTGCTCTGTCACTTTGATGAGATCCTCCTCCCTCAGCCCTGCTGGCTATTGACACGTCACATCCAACCAGCTGACACACGTCAACACACAGTGAGTGAGTGTGTGTGTGTGTGTGTGTGTGTGTGTGTGTGTGTGTGTGTGTGTGTGTGTGTGTGTGCGTGTGTGTATGTGTGTAACTGCAGGTTACAAGGAGCCCTCTTGTGTGAGGTATTGCAGATAAACTCCCTGCCAATGCTGGATGTGTGGGACATGTCGCACAGGAATAAGGAGACGAACACAGAGCATGGTGTGTATGGTCTGTGTATGGTCGCAGACAAACATAGCATCAGAGACACAGACAGATAGACACAGAGATATACAGCTGGACAGTTCTAAAGACAAGCAGACAGAGGGACAGACAGATATCTACAGACTGACACGTACGCTTTCATCCAAAGTGACTTACAACCATTCACACACACATTCACACACCAACGGCGCTGTCAAACATTCAAGGCGACAGCCAGCTCGTCGGGAGCAGTCGGGGTGAGGCGTCTCGCTCAGGGACACCTCGACACTCTGAGCTAGGAGGAGCCAGGGATCAAACCAGCAACCTTCCTGTTACAAGTCAACACCTTCATCTTCCTGAGCTTAGCCGACCCTGCCGCACCCGACAGACAGACAGCTAGATCTATATACAGACGGACAGACAGACAGTAAGCTATATCGACACACACAGAGAGACAGCTATATCTACAGACAGAAAGACAGCTATATCGACACAGACAGACAGCTATATATTGACACACAGACAGACAGCTATATCTCCAGACAGACAGACAGACAGACAGGTAAGCGGGGCCTACTTCTTGCTGCTGGTCTGCTGGCCCTGAGCAGCGCAGGTGTAGTTCCCCAGCTGGGGGCCAAAGCGCAGCGACACGGCCGTGTCACAGTCGTCCACGCTGACCACCGCCACCTTCTCGTCCGAGGGGCCCTGGGCCTCGCCGCTGGAGCTGCGCCTGGGCTGTGGGGGGGGGGGGGCAGGCACACGGGAGAGGGTGAGCACACGCAGCTACACACACACGCAGGTACACGTGCGCACATACAGACACAAGCACACACACTTTAGGAACTAAAGATCGCTGATCCATAAAATACAATCTCTGTGTATTTTATTTTGTCATCTCAGTCCCTTTATAGCCGATAGGATCAGACCACATGACCAGAATAATTAATTGAACCTGGTCCTGTGATTCTCAATTAGCAGAGCAGGGCACTAAGAGGGCCAGGGGTTAGGGGTTGGATCGCCCCAGGAGCAGCCGTGTTAATAATGTATGTACAACGAGGTAAATCGCTTTGAGGTAGCGCGCCCGCCGACTGCATATATTATAATATATTAGATTGACCTGCTCCTTCACAAAGACTGTGTACATAGCTGTCTATTGTGTTTTAGTCAACTTCATATTGTCTTACCCAGATTTGATGTTTGGGTGTTTTCTTTATAAAAGACCCATTTAGACACAGAGAGATGTTCTGACAAATTCCCTGACCAAAGATGCAAATAGATACGCAGATCAAGCCAGAGGAATCAGAAATCAATGCCAGCTAATCTGTTAAGAACTTCATTAGATACGCATGCAGGAAGAGTTCCCACTAATTGTCAATAGTCAAAACCACACTGGGACACTCGTCCTTTCAAGAATAACTGCACATAGCATAGCTTGAATTAAGCAGGCTTAAATATAACACAGCTTGAATTGGGGCAAGTTTAGTATAACATATCCACAACCAAAATAATCTACAAAGACCGCATGCAAGGGGGAGTACTTCTATAGAAGGAGTGCTGCGTTCTACTTAGAGCTTGGTGTGCACCACATACAGACAGATCCAACAGGAGCATTGTAGCACACACATACAGGAACACAGAACACTTCAGATAACCATGTTAGTGAGGACAGCCTGGAGTTCAAACCGGGGTTAGAGGAGAGGTTGGAGGTGGATTACACTAAAATCTAATCACAGATTCCAGCAGGCATATCTCGTACTGTGATAGAGATATGGAGGGAGAAAGAGTGACAGACAGACAGAGAGAGAGAGCGACAGACGGGACGGATATGTACACCCTGATAAACACACATACTCACATAGCGACCTATAGTACTGGGCTGAAGAAAATGAAAAAGAGTGATGGATTAAATTAAACAAGAAGCTGTGTGAGAAACAGATGCAGGCAAATGTGATGCAGTGTGTATGTAGTGTGACCAGTGTGTTTGTAGTGTGATGTAGTGTGTATGTAGTGTGACCAGTGTGTTTGTAGTGTGATGCAGTGTGTATGTAGTGTGATGCAGTGTGTATGTGATGCAGTGTGTATGTAGTGTGACTAGTGTGATTGTAGTGTGATGTAGTGTGTATGTAGTGTGATGCAGTGTGTATGTGATGCAGTGTGTATGTAGTGTGATGCAGTGTGTATATAGTGTGATGCAGTGTGTATGTAGTGTGATGCAGTGTGTATGTGATGCAGTGTGTATGTAGTGTGATGCAGTGTGTATGTGATGCAGTGTGTATGTGATGCAGTGTGTATGTAGTGTGATGCAGTGTGTATGTAGTGTGATGCAGTGTGTATGTAATGTGATGCAGTGTGTTTGTAGTGCGATGCAGTGTGTATGTAGTGTGACCAGTGTGTTTGTAGTGTGATGCAGTGTGATGCAGTGTGTATTCGGTGCGATGCAGTGTGTATGTAGTGTGATACAGTGTGTAGCGTGCATGACAGCGATTCAATGGTGCAAATAATACATTGGCAAAGTAAAAAGCAGTGTATGTGTTGAAAGACAATTAGTGTATAAGTATCAAATATGAATTAAATAATAAATGCACTTCTGTGATTCAACATAATATTTATTGAGATAACATTCAGCTAAGCAAAAAGTGATGGAAAAAAATCTAGAAATTGCCACCAGATAGACATATGCATGTACACACACACACACACACACACACACACACACACACACATACACACACACACACACACACACACACACACACACACACACACACACAGACGTGTGTAGTCACCTTATTGTAGTAGTGGATGTGGACGGTGTGCCACTCTCCATCACTCACCCCACCCGGTAAGAAGGGGCTGACCTGAGTGGACAGCTCACCTGGACGCACACAGTCACGCAGACAGACAGGCGAACAGACGACACTGTTAATACACTCAGGAACATGTTGTGTGAATCTCATTAGTTCACACACACACACACACACACACACACACACACATACACACACACACACACACACACACACACACACACACACACACACACACACACACACACCTGTGGAGTACTTCAGCATCACTTGTCCATCCTGTATCTCCAGAGCCATGAAGTCGTGTTTCTCGTTGAAGCGTCCGTTATAAAACAGGAGCCCGTTGCTCTCCAGGGTGGCGAAGCTGTAACACACACACACACATACACACACACACACACACAGACAATAAATACACTAGTCAAACATACAGTAGTTTTAAACAATTACATGCATCCACAAATCCTCGACATCCCGTTAATCCCAACAGACTCCCTGAAGGTTCATGTCTGAGTCATCTGTAATACCAAGATGTTGCTCCACAGCAGCGGAAGAACAACAGCATCATAACCCCACCTTCACTGCAAGAACTTCCAAACCAGAGTCGTTTTAGCATAGCAGCAGCGGAGGTCATTAGGTTAAGCTAATTAGCATTGCATTTGGTGTCCACTGTGTATTGCTGTGGTCAGGCCCTGGGCTAAACAGCTACAAGTACATTAGCATAGCTTGGCATTAGTCTAATGTATTCCTGAGTGCACCGTGGCCTCCTTTTTACAAAGCTAAGCCCCGGGGACTAGCTGCGGCTAAGGCCAGCGTGTTTATGTGCACAGGAATCAAAGCGCTAACGGCCTATTTGATGCTACCCCCAGATATGAAGTTATCTCCCCAAGAAATAACACACCAAGGAGATCTCCAGTGAAGAGTCAAACACTTACACTGGCCTACTGGTCACACCCCAACTAATGAGAAGTAAACATGTTAGCTTTCCATTGAGGTAAAAAAAAATTGCTTTTTCTGTAAACCAATGGTAGGCAAAAGTGCTTTAGAGTACTTTTTCAAATTCAATTTCCAGCTTCATGTGTACATTACTTAATAACAGTAATTATATTTCAGGAGACTTTTTGTATTTTTAACTTGAATGAATTATGATGGACTCCTCCTCGCCCCGTGATGTTAAAGTCAGAGCTAAACCAGCAGCTATGACCAACTACGGCACTCCCCAGCCGTACATAATAACATCATGAACATAGACAGCAGTCTGACAGCCGGCTATAATGAGACATGATATATCTCTCACAAAGCATAAACCCAGAAGCTAAGCTAAGCTTGGCCAGCATTAAGAGCTAAAAGCTCAAAGTTAAACAACCCAGGATAGTACCTGGCATATAACGAAGAGTGTGATTGGGGACTGTATTTTCCTGTATGGAGTCTTCCATTGAATTCTGGGCATGAGCGATTGAGCAAGGCAGTACGGGTGGCAACGGGTGGCGTTCACTGTTATTCTTTAAGAATACCTTAACATCTCTCCAAAGATTTGCTTATTTATGAAGCACGACATTGATGATAACCATTATGTGTGCTAGCTTAATAACGACGGCAAAGCTTGTGAATACTGTATATTTTTTAACGACTAAAGTAGGGATTTGAACGAGCAACCGTTTGGTCACGTCGGTTTCTGCTGCAAACTCACTCAAATCAGCCATAATTCCTGGCTCCTATGGATGTAATCCTGAATTTAGTCAAGTGAGGTTTATGATGTTAAGCCACCTCATCCCACAGTCTCTTTGGGAGTTGAACCCTCGCACTCTGATGTTTGACAGTGCTTCATAACACAACCTTAAACCTCTCCGGTTTCCGGCTCAAAGATATTTTTTTAACCAAAGCCGTCTAAAGGTATTAAACGTCGCCAGGTTTGTATTCCAGTCTTATGAGATGGTGCAACTTGGTTATTTTCCATCGAATAAAATGACCATTACATCGTGACCTCCCATAGGAGCCAATTCTAACGATCCCCACATCAGCCCTGGGGCTGGTCACCTTGGCAACCAGCATAGCACCACAAAATCTCCCATGGCAACCACTCCATAAGGTGCCAAACCACCACTGTGGATGTCCATTCCAAAGCCCCTCTGCCTCCCTGCTTGTGAAGTCAAGAGGTGAGGAGGGGAGACAGAGAAAGAGAGGAGGGGAACTGTGTGGTCCAGGTGTTCCTAGTTAGAGTGTGTACTACACAGCCATGGTGTTTTCAACACAGATGACCGATGTCTGGGAGAAAGTCATTTTCACCTAACGAGACACTGCTCCGATCCAATTAAGACATCCAATTACTTCGTCCAACATCGCAGCCTCAACAAATGGTGACTCCAGCCAATTTACATTTTATGTAAAAAATGTAAATTGACTCAAAATAATATTGATTATATTTTCGGGGTAGTCTAACGGGCACGATCGAATGAGTATAGCATCTCCCCCTGTGACTAATATCGATAACACAAGCGTTCTCTCACTACTGTGCAGAGAGGATCAACTCACATCCATCATAGATTTCATTCCACATTCATATCTTGTTTTCCTCACAAAACAATTCATCAACTCACAGGAAGGGAGATGCTACTTTTGATTGTGCATTTAATCACAACAGAGCAGGTAAAAGGTACAGAGCAGGGGCTGCTGAGACACAGAGAGAGAGAGAGAGAGAGAGAGAGAGAGAGAGAGAGAGAGAGAGAGAGAGAGAGACAGACAGAGAGACAGACAGACAGACAGACAGACAGACAGACAGACAGACAGAGAGGATAAAGGCACAAACGCAGCAGAGAACAGAGAGATGTGGCGAGTAATGGCGGAATAGAGAGCAGTGGTGGAGCCAGAGCAGCATAAAGAGGATTGATCTTGTTACTCTGGCAGAGACTCAAACCAGAAATGGACAGCAAGAACAGGGAAGAGAATCCAGCTGAATTGAAAGAAGAAACTGATGGTTGATCTCGTGCAACTGTAATTGTGCCAGCAGAGTGGTATGAACAGGATCTCCAGGAGGATCAGACTGCAGGAAACCGGAGGAAGCCTCAAAGACGACGCTGATGTGATTCTGACTCCTTATCAGGTCCGGATTGCGTTTCGCTAAAGAGCATCGCAACAGAGCCAGGGAGAGGGAGCCGCAGAATCCACCACAATGAACCAGACTAATCTCTGATAGCAGATCCGAGAGTACGCTATTATAAGGACCGATGACGTGTGCAAAGACGTGTTTCCGAAATCCCACACCTTTCTTCTGAAGGAAAACTTCCTGTGGCGTGTCTCCAGACAACGATAGAGGACTACAGCACAGAAGATGAGCATGCCTCACCACTACATCACTACACCCTCCCTTGTTAGAGAATGATGACATCATTCATACTTCAACATAACATTCCCCCCTCAAGATCGTTGACCTAATTACCAGATTCATATTTGGTTTGATGATGCCCTTTGTTATTAGGTATTCACCATCAGTATTCGTGGTTACCGTTTGTAATGTTTAATCATTCCGTCTCAACAGCCGTAAGAACTCAGCTCATCTCAGGAGAACCACCACCTAGACCGACTCCTCCACCCTCCCTCCACCCTTCCTCCTCCCTCCCTCCCTCCTCCCTCCTCCCTCCCTCCCTCCTCCCTCCTCCCTCCATTCTTCCTCCTCCCTCCCTCCCCCCTTCCTCCTCCCTCCCTCCGCCCTCCCCTCCCTCCCTCCCTCCCTCCTCCCTCCCTCCGCCCTCCCTCCACCCTCCCTCCACCCTCCCTCCACCCTCCCTCCCGCCCAGTACTCACGTGAGGGAGATGGAGAGGTGGAAGCGCTGCCGCAGCCCGTGGAACATGACGAAGGACTTGGGCGGGAAGGAGCGCGCGGTGACGGAGCAGTACGGCCGCTCGTAGCCCCCGCCCGCCGGACACTCGCAGCGGAACCCCCCGCCGGACAGCTCCCGGCACGTCCCCCCGTTACGGCACACGCCCGGGACGCAGCGGCCCCCCCCGCCGGTCCACCTCACAGCGGTCCCCTGGAGGGAGGGAGGGAGGGGGGGATCGAGGGGGAGAAAGGGAGGGGGAGAGAGAGGGGAAGGGGGAGAGAGGGTGAGGGAGAGGGGGGAGGAGGGGGAGAGAGGGGGTGAGAGAGAGGGAGGGGGAGAGAGAGGGGAAGGGGGAGAGAGGGTGGGAGAGAGAGGGAGAGAGAGGGAGGGGGAGGGAGAGGGAGGGGGAGAGGGGAGAGGGGAAGGAATAAGAGGAGAGAGAGGGAGGGGAAAGAGAGGGTGGGAGGGGGAGAGAGAGAGAGGGGGACAGGGGGGGGGAGAGAGAGAGCGGGGGACAGAGGGGGGGGGGAGAGAGAGAAATTAAGGTCAGTTCAACATAATCAACACATGGATCATACAACTCAAAACAACACACACACATATCTAAGTATACATACTTCATATGGATTCATTATTTTACCCTGGCCTCTGAATTAATGTGTACTTTTGTAAAATAGTGCCTGAAAACCAGAGTCAAATTTCTTGCAGGCCTTTGTTTAAAACATGAAGCAGATTCAGATTTTAAGTATATCTATGCTATTAATTTAAGGGCATTTACCTAAAATTTGACAATCTCATAGGATTATCTATGGGCTACAAAACCTTGTACTGTCTATGATCTTTTCGTAATCCTTTCTAATCCTATCCAAAATAAATAAGCCATTTTGATTCCTATTAATTACACACTGGTTTGTTTTTAGCTGTTTAGCTGTTTAGAAGTGTTGCTTCTCTATGGGAAAGGCACTAGATTGATAGAGGCCAATGTACTGTATGTACACTAATTAGCCAAAATCTTTTATTCAATATCATTCATAATACTGCTCCTTTAATCAAGGACTTTTTTCTTTCATCTCACCTCTACAGAGGCGACTCTGCCAAGACAAGCTAGGATATAAATACCCCGCTAACGTAGCATCTCAAAGAAATCAGTGTATTCATGTGGCAATTCTGTCCGGCAATTCTTAATCTAACATGATTAGAGAGCAGGCTTTTTCCTTTCAGATACACCTGAGTATACTTGTTGAACTGGTAGACACAGTGAAGATAAGACATTAATCCCAGATGGGAAATGTGGGATACGGTTAGCAGGGGAAATAGGTTGTAGGTTTTGTTAGGGTTAGCTAGTTGAATAGGTCTTTAGGTTGGTTAGGGTAAGCTAGGGTTGAATATAGGGCTTCAGAGTTGGTTAGGGTTAGCTAGAGTTAAATATGGCTTCAGGGTTGGTTAGGGTTAGCTCGAGGTAAACATGGCTTCAGGGTTGATAAGGGTTAAATAGGATTGTTCATGCTTGGTAAGAGTTAGCCAGGGTTAGGATGGATCTAGCCAAGGACAGATCTTTAGGATTAACGGTTAGAGTTGATGACATTTAACTAGGGACAAGGGTTAGTGTAGCTAGGTTGAACCCTTATTAACACATGAGCTAAAAATACAGAAAATGCTCAAAGCATCATAGATCTTTTCACTGTCCATCAAACTGTCACCAGGAGGCTAAAAGGACCCAGGGCTAAGGCTGGCCCACCTAACCACAGCAGCGTCTGTACCGACTGTGTATCTGACAGTGGTTTATCCATCAGAAGGATGAAATCCCTGAAATCGGCTTCTCTATCGATTGGCCTGAAAAAAAACTCTTAGAAGCATCATGGTTCCTTTGTTTTTGGAAAATGTGTGTGTGTGTGTGTGTGTGTGTGTGTGTGTGTGTGTGTGTGTGTGTGTGTGTGTGTGTGTGTGTGCGTGTTTGTGTGGTGTATCCTTCAGGCTAACATGGAAGTGGGAAAGGAGAAAAAATATGTTTGCTGCCCTTGCTGTTGTTTCAGAGGTGTGTGGCATCCAACACACACACACACACACACACACACACAAACACCCACGCAAACACACACACACCCACAATACCTGCCTCCAAGGGATGGTAAACAGAAATTTGGCTGCCAGTCAAAACCAACTGGAAGTCTGAAGCTTCTCCATAGAGACCGAACCACCACCCACGCATACACCGAAAACACACACACACACACACACACACACACACACACACACACACACACACACACACACACACACACACACCTACAGGCAGTTTGCTCCTTGAGACAACCAGGTTAAGGCACTTCTGAGGACACCCACAGACATTCACAAACAGAAACAACGTCTCTCTTTATGACTCTTACACACATGCAAGAAAGCAGGGGAACAGACACAATCAGACACACACACACACACAATCTCACAGATCATTGGGATCATTCGGCTATTTTTTTTAAAACGCTCTAGGTTGTACTGGGTATCTCTACAACACACACACACACACACACACACACACACACACACACACACACACACACACACACACACACACACACACACACACACACACTCTCACACTTAATCACTCACTAACACACACACACACACACACACACACACACACACACTCACACTTAACACACACACACACACACACACACACACACACACACACACCAACTTGCCCATCTATCATTCCAACCATCTGTCCATCAATCCACAGTCAGTCACAAAGGAAAACACACACACACACACACACACTCTCACTTTTTTTTCTCTCTCTCATTTCCTTTGTCTGCAACTCCCAAAAACCAGTATTCCTTCTCATTAATATTTACATCAATAAACAGACATTTAAACTCATGAATTATGCGTCACACACACATACATGCACACACACACCTCATTCAAACAGACAGACAGTCTGACATATTGGCTAACGAAAGAGACAAATAAGTAGATAGGGACAGACAGATGGACAGAAATATATATTGGCTGATCACACGCAGAAAGGCCGACATACATTATATATTAACTGACAGAGAGTCTGACAGAAAGGCGAACAGACCTACATATATTGACTGATTACACACACAGTGAGACAGACAGACAGACCGACAAAGAGACATATATTGACTGATAAAAGACAGACAGAGAGGCAGACAGACAAACTGACAGAGAGAGAGACAGACAGAGAGACATATATTGACTGATAAAAGACAGACAGAGAGGCAGACAGACAAACCGACAGAGAGAGAGACAGCCAGAGAGACATATATTGACTGATGACAGACAGACTGTGTACTGAAGAGATGCTACTTGACCCCTCCATAGCAGTGAGCCAGACAGGCTGTTCAGCAGACATGATGTCACCCCCCTTCAGCAGAGACCTGAGACCCAGGCCTCCATTATGCTCATCTTACTGCTGCTACTCTTCACAGAGAACACACACATACACACGCACGCATGCACATGCACACACACACACACACACACACACACACACACACACACACACACAGCCAACTTAGTCACACAAAGAAAGACAACAGAGAAAAAGGATTGAGGGAGAGCAGGAGGATAATCTGTGCATTTAGTACCTTCAGTCCAGTATGTCCAGACCCACACACAAACACACGCACACACAGAGACAGCCAGACACCACTCATAGCCTAATGTCCGCACACACACAGAGAGGCACACAGACTAGACACCATGCAGAGCCTTAGGTCCAGAGACACACAGAGATACAGTGTAGACAGCGCTCAGAGGCTCTGCTCCACCAGTACTCAAGGTAGGATATCACGACACAGGGCCACGCCTCGGCCTAGCCCCCATGCAGGAGAGCATCAAGGTATAGGGAGGACGGAAGGGAGATTGGGAGGGACAAATTAAGGAACAAAAGGGGCTAAGGAGAGGAGCTGAGGAGACCGGAAGAGAGGAGAGGAGATGAGCAGAGGAGATGAGGAGAAAAGAAGAGAGCGGAGAAGAGGTGGATACGAGATGAGACAGACAAGAGGAGGAGGAGACGAGAGGAGGAGACGAGAATAGGAGGAGAGGAGATGAGGAGACACGAGACAAGAGAAGAGGAGGATACAAGATGAGGAGAGGAGAGGAGAGAAGTAGAGATGAGAGAAGAGGAGTCAAAAGGAAAGGAGAGAAGAAGAGTATGGTTTCTCTCTATCTCCTCAACCGCCATCTCAGTGCTTCCTCTCCCACTTGTTCTGCTTTCCCCTTGATTGTCTTTCCTCTGCACCCCCCCCCCCCTCCCCCCCCCCCTCTCTCTCTCTCTCCCCCCTCTCTCTCCCTCTCCCTCCCTTCGTAACAACCACACGAGTCTCCCTCCTCTCTCCCTACACTTGTCAGTCGTTTTCAGTCTGCCTTAATGGATTCACACGCCTTCATGACGCTGGATGTTTTATTCATCAAAGCCAAAGCCTCACCCTCTCTCTCCCCTCCTCTCTCCCTCTCTCTCTCTCTCTCTCTCTCCCTCTCTCTCTCTCCCTCTGTACTTCTAGGGTTGTGCGGGAGCACCACACCCTCACCCACCTCACCTAACACAGAACATCCCCAGGGGCTCATACATTAGTACTCTCTTGTGTTCATTATCTCTCCCCTTCACTCTCTCTCTCTCTCTCTCTCTGTCTCATCTTCTCTCTCCGTCTCCCCATTTATCCTTCACCGCATCTCTCTCTCCCTCCCCTCCTTCACATGTCTTCATATTTGTTTGTCTATTTTATCTATTTTGAAAAACATCCCAAAAATGTATTCACCCCAACGCCTGCAATCATTGTGCTCTCTCCGTCTCATTCGTTCTCCATCTCGTCTCTCGCCAAAGCCACATTCCTCCCTTCGGGTCGGCATTTTTCTCTCTCCACCTCTCTCGTTCTGCCCTCGCTCACATCTTTGTCATCCACCGGCTGCGGCGACGCAGTTCACGGATGATAAAATCACCGTAATTAACCAAACAAGAGCCGCAAGCCAGGAGGCCACGGCCAGGCAGGATTCCACATCACCCATCCCATCTCTCACTCTGCTCCTCTTCTTTCATGCTTTTAAAGAGGGGGTTGGCGATTAAACCCCCCCCCCCCTGAATTGTGCTACGGGGGAACCAAGGGCGACCAAGGAAACACCCTGCCTCCCTCTCTCTCTCTCTTTCTCCCACCCTCCCCCTCTCCCTCGTCAGCACTGCCGAAGATCCCTCGGGCAACAACACTTAACCCCCCAAGGATTGATTAGGGAGCAAGTAGGGGAGCGCCGGTAAGGGGGGTGAGGGGTGTGTGTGTGTGTGTGTGTGTGTGTGTGTGTGTGTGTGATGCTTCAGTGAGTGTTAGGTTGTTGTAAGAATGGACTTTAACCTTTAAACACAATTCTCTTTCTCTGTAATAATGCTCTTGAAACAGGTAAACCTAAACCCTCCGTCTCGGGCCCTCCCTTTCTCCCTCCCCCTCCAGAGTTGAGTGGTCTTGCGAGCCCAGAGAGGTGTCTGGAGGTTCACCGTGTGTGCACAACCGTCGTCTGGACTACATCTCTTCATCCCCCCCAAGCAACACAGCCATTGATTACAATGGCTCCAGACTGCCCTAGGAATGATGGGTAATGAGGTTCAAATTAAATGGAAATTAATCTTCTGCCGCGAAGTAGGACAAATTATAATGACAAAAATAAGTGTGTGTGTCTGTCTGTGTGTCTGTGTGTGTGTGTGTGTGTGTGTGTGTGTGTGTGTGTGTGTGTGTGTGTGTGTGTGAGAGAGAGAGATAGAGGTGAAGAAATATAGAGACAGAGGTAGGACTGTCATATTTATTCTAATATGTTTTCCGAAACATATGGCATCAGATGTAACCGAGTCCATGCCCCCAACGCCCACGTTCTCAATTTCTGTTTCCCCATCTCTTCCACTCACTCACACCAATAAAATATTCCCTGCATCGCTTCCCAAAGTAATCACACCTTTGCTTACTGCCTCCTCTCCTCTCCTCCTCGTTACCTTTCCTCGCTTCTCTCCTCCGGTCTCCAATCTTATTTTCTCTCTCCTTCTCTCCTTCCTCCTCTTTCATTCTCTGTCCTCTCTCTCTCCATCTCCCTCTCCTCATCCCCTCTCCGTTTCACATCTGTTTTCTGCCTCCCACTTAATGTCCAATGTGGCTCCAATCTTTTCCTTCTAAAAATTTTTTGTTGGAAACTGTGTTGCTTACAAAAGCAATCGTTCAGTGCGGTCCCCTCTCTGTGAATCCAAAGAAAACAAATCATTTTGATAAAAAAGAATGGTCCACACACTCACTTGTCTATCTCTCTATTCGGCTCTCTCTCATTGTCATTGTGTTGGTTATTGTGCGTCTGCTGATCTAATCTCCCATGAACACTGGGCGTTTCGTTTGGACATGTTGGCTGTTCTTCCTCCTGGATCCACTAATGCTGAACACTTCCCTGACCTTTCGGTTTTTCGTTCTGGGTTTTACTCATTGAAAACAAAATGGAGTTTATTCCCTGATTGTTCCCTTTCCAATTTTTACAGTTTCTGGAGGTCAGAACCGTCTTGTTTTGATGTACACGTGAAAAGACAAGCAGCGATTCTCTGTCTTATCTTTGCAGTTGATAGTTTTGGTAGACTAACTTCATCCCACCCTTGTAACCTTGAGTATATTTTAAATCCCTCATCCTTCTACAAACTACCATCTTAAAAAATGAAACGCATGTATTACCTATCATAGTATCCCCAATGAAGACACAGTCAAGGACAAACTTAAATTTACCGTAGAATATTTAAGTGGCACAGCAAGCCGTTCAGCACAGACACTTTAACCTTCTTGTCTGTATCAAATCCAGTTTGCAATGCACCGGACTGGCTCCAGTGCTCATGGCGATGTGTTTCCTTATGTTCATATTCATTCTTTCATTGTACTTCTTCATATAGTCAAGCGGAAAAGTACAGCAAATTGAACCACAGAATTTTGAATGAAATGCGCTTCACAAATAAAGTGCCTTAATTGAACGGCATGGAAAAACTCTCTTTTAACGATTACCAATAGTGTTGTTATTTTACAGATCGTTAAAATATTACAACGCTGAATGTAATGACAGCTAAAAGGTTTCAGCTATAGGGGTGAGGGGGTCTTAAGTCCAATTCAGCAGTCTTAATTACTCCTTCCCAAGGAGCCCTTTATATTTTATAGTCTCTTTAACGTAGAGCGCTGTGTGGTTAAAGGTGGAGAGTGAGCTGCAAACACTGCGTGCGCAAATTACGCATTTATCTGATCTAATCCATTAATGGGGCCCACAGGCATGCAAGCGAAGTAACATTAGAATCAATCTCCTGGCCTCTCCAGCTATCACTGTAACCGCTTCCTCCAACGCGTCTGAGGGCCTTTCAATTGTTGCCGAAACGGTGTTACAATCGTGCCAAACAGGACACCGCCGGAAGGGACGATTCAAAGACATCAGGCAAGTTATCTATGCTACACCGCGTTCTCAGCCATTGCAAATATCGACGATGCATTACCAAACAAATATTTATTATTGACTTATTATTTAGTGTTTTTAATTTTTATATTTCGTCAATGAGCAACATTCTTAACCAAAGAGCCTTACGGAAGAACATGTTTTAGCTAGGTGTCATTAAGGAGCAGTTAAGTGTGAGGCATCTTGTTCAAGGGCACTTATAGGCAGACTGTGGACATTGGGAATTTAACCCAGAACCATTCGACTGGGAGTCAAACAGCCACAAGCATCAACCAGTATCATTTCCCACACAGCACCGTGAATGACACGAGGATAGAATAAAGAGTCTCTTTATCTCTTTATTCTATTCTATAAAGAGTTTCTCCCGAAAAAACTAGAGACCAGAGAGGGAGTGGGGGAGAACAGAGAGAACGGAGCGCGATAGAGAAACCAACACGAAGGGCAAACTAATAAAGTAGGGAGAAGTCTCTGAGGTTACTCCGTGTTGCAGAATCAGCATCAACACTCCCCCCACGCCTCTCCCTCCCTCCCTCTCCCTCACTCTCCCTCCCTCACTCCATCCTGTCCGCCTTTCATCTCTTCCTCGCTTCCCTCTTTGTTTTCTTGTTGAAGCTCATGCAGTTTCCATCCTCTTGTTCCTTTGGAAATCTCTCTCTCTCTTTCTCTCCAAATTGTTTCGCCCTCGCTCTTTTTGCCTCAAGGTATTTATCTTTCATCATTCTCCACTTGTTTGTTCTCCTCTCTTCTCCTCTCTTCTCCTCCCACTCTCTCTCACTCTTCAGCCCCAAGTCCACAAGGCCGTTACAACTCTCCCTCCAACTCTGTGCAGCTTTCACTTCCACATCTCACTCCTCCACACATCTCCTTCATTCTCTCCCTCCCTCCCTCTCCCCCTTTGTCGTTCTTCCTCTGTGGACTCTCTCCCTCACTCCCATCTCTCTCTCTCCCCGTAACATCTCCTTCATTCTCTCCCTCCGTCTCCCCCTCTGTGGTTCTGTGAAGGATCTTTCTCTCACACTGTAGGGATGATTCTCAACGAGATGCACGGCAGCACACCTCATGACAAGAGGGGAGATCTGAGTGTCTCTGCTCAGGTATAATGAGGACCGGTGTGTATTCGGATGCGTGTCTGCGTGTGTGTGTGTGCCTGTGCATGTTTTATTGTAGATTGTGTGCTTGTGTGCGAAGGCATGATCGCATATTTCGCTCGTGCTGTGTGGCGTAGAAGAACCTCGTGTTATCGTTGCGGTAGGTCTGTCTTTGTTGTTTGAGACGGCAAACGTTCCTCGTCGAGATGTCTGACACGCGTCACGTTGTGTGGCACAGCAGGAACACAGACAGCGCTCCTTCCTGTTTGCTTTGTGGGGAGAAGGGGGGGGGCAGCCATGTTGTGCAAACTACAAAACATGGCTGTCATTTACCCTTCCCCCATCCATGATATTAAAGAAAAGGTGGACTGGCCAGTGTCAAAATAGACAGCAGATCAGCCGAACACAAGACCCTTCACGGGCGCCACAGTGGAATCTGTCAGGCGTGTGTGGTGGTGAGTTGTAAGCATTGGTTAACCCCGGTGGGAATCAAACGCCACGCTCTGCTAGTTCAGCTAGGCTTGGATGCCTTGGGCCTCCAGTCCGTATCACTGACACATCGGTCATCCCTCTCATCATAACATGGACCCTAGGGCTCCCTCTGATCATAATGACTGTAACGCTGTATTCATGGCCTGCACTAGGGCTGCCTCTCATCATAATGACTGTAACGTTGTATTCAAGGCCTGAACTAGGGGGTCCTCTTACCATACCAACTGTAATGTTGCATTCAAGGCCTGCACTAGGGCTCCCTCTCACCATAACAACCCTACCTATTGGACCACTAGGGCTCCCTCTCATCATAACAACCCTACCTATTGGACCACTAGGGCTCCCTCTCATCATAACAACCCTACCTATTGGACCACTAGGGCTCCCTCTCATCATAATGACTGTAACGCTGTATTCAAGGGCTGCACCAGGGCTCCCTCTCATCATAACAGGACCCATTGGACCACCAGAGCTCCCCCCTCTCGTCAGGAGGACCGCCCCAGAGCGTCAGGACTCACCGGTGTAGTTCTCCCGGCAGATGCAGGTGTAGCCCCCCTCGGTGCGGGCGCACACGCCCCCGTTCAGGCAGGGGTTGGAGTAGCACAGGTTGATCTCCGTCTCGCAGTAGTCCCCCGTGAAGCCAGCGGGGCAGCGGCAGCGCAGGCCGGCGATGGGGTGGATGGGCCGGAACAGGATGGAGGGGGAGGAGATGAAGGGGGCGGAGCTGTTGAAGCGCAGCACCGAGATGCACTTCATGTAGTTCTGGCAGGGCTCGCGCAGGCACACGTTGTC
>NC_140285.1:4025114-4045114 GCF_964030765.1 Micromesistius poutassou | reverse complement strand
TCCTGGAAATACGTGTTATCTACTGGAAAAACACACACTGCAGACAGACAGGCAGGCAGGCAGACATGCAGACATGCAGACAGGCAGACAGACGGATGGACAGACAGAGAGATAGGCAGGCAGGCAGGCAGGCAGCCAGACAGACAGGCAGACAGGCAGACAGACAGGCAGACAGCCAAGCAGACCGGCAGACAGACAGAGAGATAGGCAGGCAGGCAGGCAGGCAGACAGACAGACAGACAAGCAGAGAGACAGACAGACAGACAGGCAGGAAGACAGACAGAGAGACAGAGAGACAGACAGACAGACAGACAGACAATACAAAAACATTTGTTGATCTTACAACCAAACTGCGGCTGACCAGCATTGACCACTATCTCCAACGTAACTCAAAATAACACAAAAGACATGTGAGCGGCCAGGAGCCAGTGGTAATATTGGCCCTGCACTTCACATGCAAACACAGAGGGCTAATTGCAGGGGATAGCACATTGTTATTGAAATGAGTTGGGATTTTTGGGTGTAGCGCTGAATAAACGCTATGGTAATCTCCCAGAGTTGGACCTGCGAGGTTGCCTCTTGCCAGAGACTCATTTCCCCAGATCAGTATCAGTCTACACATATATTACACCCACGCACACGGCTGCAAACACACACGCATCCACAAACACACACGGATGCAAAAACACACAACCACACCCACACACACACACAATTTATGCACACATACACACACACCACTTGCGCACACGTGCACCCTCACAACCACACCCACGCACACACCATATATGCATACACTCAGACATCCACATCCTTCACACCACATACAAGCCCGCTTTCATCTATATGCATATCTATAGATGGATAGAAGCATAGATGCACCAAAACACACACGCACGGACACACACCACGAGGCGTCAGAACAGGGGTCTCTGCCCATCCCTCAGAGCACTCCAACGCCGGGCTGGCCTTGAGACAGACTGGTGGAGTGACCGGCCCCCGTTAAAGACCATTTGAATCCATTAGGCACCGCACACACCCCGGCCCCCAGACACACATCTGTCCGTTTACTGACAAACCGGGCCAGGCGTTGGATCCTGGCCGTGTCTCGCTTCACACCTCCAGAGGGAGGGACGGACGCAAATTCCACGCCCCAAGATTTGCTGACACACACACACACACACACACACACACACCGGCGCGGCGCGCGTTTCTGCTGAAAGCGCAAACCCCTCTGGCCAATTAGCTGGACGAGAACAAACTATTTGAGGGTAAGCAGCACTGCCGGCGCTCTGCAGTGGTCTGGGAAACGCTGGCTGGGAATATTGGCTGATAAGCTACGGCTTAGTTTATCTGGCAGGACCTGACAGCAGCCGGCGCTGGGGGGGCGGGGGGGGGGGGGGAGGAGGGGAGGGGAGTGACAGAGAGAGGGGAAAGAGGGAGGAGGGAGGGATGGATGGAGTGAGGGAGAGCTTGAGAGGGATGGGGGTGGAGGGAGGGAGGAGGGAGGGAAGAGGGAGGGAGAGATGGAGGAGGGAGGGATGGATGGAGGGTGGAGGGGAGGGAGGGGAGGGAGTAACAGAGAGAGGGAGGGAAAGATGGAGGAGGGAGGGATGGATGGAGGGAGGGAGGGAGGGAGGGAGGAGGGGAGGGAGGGGAGGGAGTAACAGAGAGAGGGAGGGAAAGATGGAGGAGGGAGGGATGGATGGAGGGAGGGAGGGAGGGAGGGAGGAGGGGAGGGAGTAACAGAGAGAGGGAGGGAAAGATGGAGGAGGGAGGGATGGATGGAGGGAGGGAGGGAGGGAGGGAGAGCTTGAGAGGGATGGGGGTGGAGGGAGGGAGGGAGGGAGGGAGAGAGATGGCGGTGGAGTGAGGAAGGGGAGAGGGAGAGGAGAGGGAGAGAGCCGGGAAATGACAGAGAGAGGGCGAGCTAGAGAGAGGGAGAGAGGATGAATAGAGGGAGGCAGTGAGGAAGGGTGTGGAAGAAAATTAATGATGTTCAGCTGCAGATGTCGGAAGTGCGCTGGCAGAAATCTGAATACAATAACAGTGGGACTGGAACCAATGAGTGTTATTAGAAAGATTCCCTGATGGAGGTTTAGCAGGTACAACAATCCTCCCTCCCCGGCACCCTTATGTGTCTCTCCACTGGCCCGCCCCTTCAGCATGCACGCTGGGCTCGAACCGCCGTTTCCACGGTGGGTTGGACACTGAAATCACCACATGCCTTGATAGATGCTGGTGACTGACAGCATTTAGGCTGTGTGTGTGTGTATGTGTGTGAGTGAAAGTAAAACAGGGCGACACGATTGATCTGTTTGTTGGATGGAACGTCGGACATCTACATCCAAATAGCAGGGCACCGACCACAACGTTAACATTCTGTCATGCCTTCCCACCAAGCATCGGCCGAGCTAACACGCGGGGATTCAATCCATGCAGCGTCCAATCCACCAGAAGTAAGGAGAAGAGGTTTTGAAGCACGCGTGGTTCTTCACTCCTCAGGTCCTTCGGGATGGCTCTGTGAGCGGGCAAGCTGTGATTTGCGTCGACTCCTTCGGAAAAGCCTTGAAACTCTGAATCCAACGGCCACACGGCACCCAATTATAAAAGCCCACGCTGAGGCAGAAACTGCACATGTTGAAAGGCCATCTGTAAGGTCCAAAATAAAATGAACCCTGTCGTTTGGGGGGTCATGTGAGGAATAAGTACAAACTTGAGTGTCTTGGGTTCTACGTGCGTTGACCTCTCCCGAACGAGACGGCTAGTTCGTAATACGGTGAAGTATGGAAAATGTGTACGTGTACGTAAGTGATGCACTTATAAATGTAACAGGGTTTAAAAACATCGATTGACTTTTCAAAATCCTCATCAGAAACGACTGCGTTCGCTAAGTGCATTTACCGGGTGACCCTTCACGCAGACGGCTTCACGCTCACAGCGGTGAACGGCGTCCGCTCCAACGAGCTCTTTGTGTCTAGCACTTTAGGCGAGGCGGCGTGTACGCCCGCGACTCCGCACGCTTGCGGACTGACCGGGATTATTGTGCATTGTTTGTCAGGACGTTGTTTACTCTTAGCCTCTATAAAAAGCCACGGTGGCGTTCTTTGTGTCCGCCCGGCTCCCCGGGAAGCGGGTCATTCCTTATGCATCACCCGGTTTCTGCTCCGACTCGAGTCAAAAAATAAAACCAAATCAAACATTCATAGCGTCCAGTGCTTGAAAACCCACAAATGGAGGCTTATTTCGGCCGCCCGTTCAGAGCCAAGGGAAATCGAAAAAAGGTAAAGAACATTTCCCAAGCCTGTTCTACGGGGGCTTTACCCCACTTCTTCAACTCCCTCTCAGGCCGCAGGCTTTGCTGTGTGCGTCTTAAAAAAAACCTGAGAGACTAATCGACACACTGGAGCGGAAACATCTGCCCGCCAGGGCACACAGCGGCCTGGAGGACTCACCGGTGCTGAGGAGAAAGATCTGGAAGACTTTTTTAAGACGCCATCCCCTGCTTGCGTGCTGGGGTTCCCGGCCCTTCATAAGACCAGGGGATTGGGACGAGGGCTGGAGAGAGGGGGAACGGGCTGTGGAGCCGGGAGAGGCTGGAGAAAGTGGCCGACGCTATCTCCCCCCCTCCAGGTAGCTTGACTAATGGAGCACTCAAGAAGCTTCTACAAGGTTCCAGATAACCCGGTGCCCCCCCTGTGCTTTCTGGAACCCCCCCTGATAGAGAAAGAGTCAAACCCAGGGGAGGCGAAACATTCACCAGAAACAGGGAGACCTGAGCTGGAACTGCCAAATTAGAAGAAATAAAGGGAGAGAGCATCCGCCTGGGAAAGTGCTTTTAAAGAAATTGCTGTAACGCCGTTAAGCATGACTGATTACCACAAAGCCCTGACATTTTCCTTCCGGGAAGGAATTAAGACGGACATAGAGACGGCAATAGATTTGCAGAGATGGGTGTGAGGCTGTGAATGAGATAAAATTATGAAAAGGACCACGTTACACACAGTAAAGGCCTTATCTTCTATTGCCTGAAACTGAAATTTGGGCTTGCTCCTTGTGTGTGAAGCCTGAATTTTCAAACACAAGATTACGTTCCTCACCCTTTTGATGTTCAGTTGAAGCCATTTGATCCATTATGGTGTAGTGACTTGAAAATGAATGAAATATGTTCTGCGCATAACCGTGTAAATCTTTTGAAGCTTTGTTCCCTTTCACTTTCCTCCAAGGTGACTGGAGGAAAGTGCAAGCCAAGTATCTTAACATTTCTTTAGACTTGAAGAGGGAAAAGTCTAGGTTCATCTTCTTTCCAGACTTGTGAGTATACGGTTTCAAAAACTCTCAAACAGTACTCTCAAATTGCAGCCTACCACACCAACAATGTCAAAGGGGTTCCACACATTGCCCTTGGCGATGGGATTCGACCGCAATGGAGAATACCAATGACGGAGCTCCAGAGCAACGATGAGATAATCCAGGGGGAAGGAAATTGGATTTAAATGCAAAAAAAAACCCTGTCAGCTACTGTGACGCATATTGCTCTTTGTAGGGTCTTTCGGGGATGCCCTGCTTGGCTCCCCTTCCGTTTGTTCCTATTTGCTTGAGCTTAAATCCCATTTCACGCCGCCCGGTCGTATCTCTTCTGCGCGTGCCTTCCTTCCCTGCACCTCTCGGTAGGATTGTGGTTCCCCAGAACCATCTCCTTGCTTAATCTGCTTAGAAATATGCGATGAGCTTCCATTTCCTGGTGTCGGTCCAATGGGTTCCCTCAAGGGTCAGGACCGAACACTAAGCAAACGTGCACATGCAGACAAACACACACACACACACACTAACATGAACGCACAAACATACATACACAGGCATTTGCACACACACACACACACACACACACACACACACACACACACAGACACACCACAAAGAAGCGTTTGAAGTTGTGAATGTTGTGTTGCTCGTCTGTTGAACAACTATTGGTCCCCAAAGGAGAAGGAAATGATAGGCACACATACACATCACAACACACACACACACACATCACACACAAAACAGACAACAATAGTAAAATGGATAGAGGAGAGGAGGAGGAAAGGAAGAGAGAGAGAGAGAGAGGAGCAAGAAGAGGGAGAGAGGGAGAAAGAGGAGGATGAAGAGGTAGAGAGAGAGAAAGAAGAGGAGGAAGAGGTAGAGAGAGAGAAAGAGGAGAAGCATGCCTGTGTGACAAACATTTTTCCTTACAAGCAAGCACTTACGAGTGAGCACCGTAATGAATGGCTGCACACACACACACACACACACACACACACACACGCACACAAACACATTCATAAACACACACACACACACACACACACACACACACAAACAGAGGATGGAGAGCAGATTTCTTTGCTCTGTTTATCTTGTAAAGCCTTCTCTCCCTGAGGTCTGGGCTCTCATTATTCTCAGTGCAAAATAGAACACTTATAAATCAATACACACAAAAAATACACACATACAAACACACACGGAGACACACACAGAATCACCCACAAGAGCACACAGAGACACACAAAGAAAAAGCCCAAACACACACACACAGCCCATCTGGTTTACTGGTTTACACTCTACAGCAGCAACATTAATCCTATACATTAAGCCACATAGATTAATGTACACAAACATACACACACACAAACACACAAGCTGGTATGACATACTTGGGATAACTCAACTCTTGTCATATACACATGCCCACATCGTCCATGTAGCCAATCCTACACACTGCCTTTATGAATCCACTCTCCAACCTCTGTATGGTTGGACATCCGCCAGCAGATGTTCATAACCATGAGGGTGAGAGGGCGGGGCGCATATGAGCTCTGGTCTAGTGTACGTCCTCCAGCACAGTGGTTCTGAACATGTGGGTCGCGACCCTTAAAGGGCTCTCAGCAGGGGACCACGTGAGTGGCAGGAAGGCCAGAGTAAAAATAAAATAAAGGCGACGAAAAAATAATCGCCCTTCATGTTTAGTTGGTAACACTTTACAATAAGGGTACATTAGTAAACCATAAATTGCCATTAGTTCATGGAGTAACCATGAACTAATGGCAATAATGGTGTATTTACACATGGGGCTCATGTTAACTAATGTTTTAATTTAAACATTATTTAAAGGGTTAAAAATAATTGGAAATCTAGCGATACATTTTCCCTGAATCTCCGCCTAGCAGATAAACCTTCAACGTCAGATTTTGTTATCCCAAAATTCACGAATGGCTTAATCTAATATATATATATATTTTAAATAATTTATTATTTATTTATAAATAATTTATTATATTTATATATTTATATTTATAAATTTATTTAAAATAATAGATTCATAAAACAGATAAAAGTACAAATAACTAATTAAGAACAGTGGTCATTTATCTGAAAAAAGGGTATTCTTTCCACTTGACACTGATAATTCTCGGCACACTGATCATTTCTGCAGTGTTTCCACTGCAGAAACACACAGTATTCCCAGACAGTGAAGTGAATGCATGTTGAATCACTTTGAACGTAGAGGGAGTTTCCAATAAGGACCAAAAAATGATTGGCCCGAATCCAATCTGCCAGCAAAATGCTCACTCAACCAGGACAGTGATTGTTATCGAAAGGCAGAAGAAAAGGAAGACGAAAACATGCTTGGAAGTTTGCGCTCTGTCGTCTCCGGCTTCAAGTAGGTTTTAATGAACAAGTCATCTCCCCTGCATAGCGGCTCTAAAAAAAGTCCCTCAAGACAGTTTTAGTATTCAACCCATTTTACTGTTTGTCCTCATTAAGCCACACTAACAAAAAGCAAAGCGGGGGAACCCGAGAGTCTGAGATACTATTGTTGACTATTTAAAAATGGATCAATCACTGCACAATAACTAGAGATAGCCTGCATCTTGCTGCAATGGTGAATGAACATTTCGGGCGGTTAAAATAAATTCAGCTAGTTTGCATCGCAAGCGCCACTGGAGTTTTCTTCTAATAAGGTGTTCACAGTTTGAAGCCGACGTCAAACCGATCCACGTCCAGGTTGGAATAATTCAAACCTTGAGCTGAGCTGAAAGTTTTCGAGCATAACAAGGAGATATTAAAATGTGAAGAGCAGGAAGTCTAACTGAACCTGTTCATGTAGACAACTGGCAAGCATTAAAGTAGAGGCATAGGACCCAAGAGAACCAGTGCAGTGTATGGCTGTCAGCTATCCAGGAATGTAGTTACACATCATGTTAGTGGCGTCTTATTTACAGCCAGGGAAAACTCCATGTCTGCCAGAACTTTGTGCTTTGTGGAATTTCCGTTCTCATGCCAATCTTAAAAGACACCTTAAGGGAAAATCCTTCTTTCTTCCTTGTTAGCTCTGGTCAACATTTATGTTCATATCATATCCATATTCATATTATCCACAATGTATGCCAAAAAACAACATTGTTGTTTGATGAATGTAACTGATTTAAATTTGTATTTTTTACATTGAAATTGAATTGAATTTTACTTTGCCAACCCATAGTAGGTATCATTTGGTCACTTGCACAATCCATTCAAAACCAAGACAACCAACAATTCTTTGTAAATGTCATAACAAACTGCCACCTTGGATTTTATTACCATTTGTTTGCTCTCCAGAATATCTGAAAAAGACCAAATGTTTCACTATAATTGCTTTAGCCATTAGTGTAAAACGACATGGGTGGTCTGTTTACTCAAGAAAACTCCCAGGGTTCCTTGGGGCTGTACCCATGGGATATATAACCTCTAAGTACCTCATCCATCCCTACCAGCACACCGCTGTAAACATTCACGTTACGTGCTCTGGTCTAAATCACAAGAGAAGGCTGTAGTACAGCCCCTGTTGTGTTGTTTACACCTGGGGAGGACTGGTATGCCATTCTGGATCAGTACTGTATACATGTGCCTATTCACCTGCTGTTCAATTCTACTACTATGACATTAAGCAGTGAGGAGATTAATGAATGAACGTACGTACACACAAGTACGCACGCGTGCACATGCACACGTTGTAGCCTTCAATGTCCCTCACATCTCTCTCTCTTTCTCATCTCTCTCTTTCTCGCTCACTCTCTCTCTCATCTCTCTCTCTGTACCCTTTCTCTTCCTCTCTACCTACACCCCCCCCCCCCCCCACCCCCCCCCCCCCCTACCTCCCCCACTTCCCCCCCCCCCCCCCCCCCCCCCCCCATGCCTCCCTCTCTGGTCTCCAGCGAGCCTAAACCTATTACAAAGTAAAAGATTATTAGGGCTCTATCTGCTGGCGTGCACCCGGCCAGCTCCCAACAGACCCAGTAGAAGACTATGTAAAACCACTGACCATACAGAAACACGAACGCCGTTCTTCAACAGCTCTCCCCCCCCCCTGCTCTTCCCCACTTATTTTCACACCTAGTTAGTCGTGACGCCACGCAGAGAACATGAGATCGGCTAACTCTCGCCGCCAGTACAGAGGCTGAACTGTAGACACGCGGAAACAAAGCGGCCATTTGCCACATGCCCTGGCCCCCCGAATCAGCTGAGTAAAAAATGCCATTGTTCTCGCAAGCGGTGGTAAAAAGGTTGAATGAGCTCCATTTGCAACGGATGCTTTTTGTTAATCTACCATTCTCTAGAGGGTATATCCCTGTTTCTGAGACTCTTGGTTTTGTTTTTTCTTTAACCGTTTAGTAGGTTTCGCTGTGCTTTCTATTCCTCTTCAAAAGCCTGATTGTGTATGAGCGTTAATGAATAGTCAATGATTCATACGTTTTCCTCGAAGGCCCATTACATCTGTTGCAGTGATCAAGCGCTAGTAGTAATGATGTCGAAAATATCAGTTGATTTCAGCAGGGTTAGACAGTCCGTGATCACATTACATCCACACTAGCCCCATATCCTCATTCTATCGTCATTCTTCAGCTAATTACGTCACATAGAGAAGAAATAGAGGAATTCAAGTAGCAAAGTTACATCAGTTGAAGTTTATTTCATGTGTAAATAAGTACAGGGTTCACAGATGAGTGGACTAATGTAAAAAATAGCCTCAGGGTCCAAACTTAATCCCCCGTCCAAAGACTTCCCATTAATCCAGCATATCATGGATAATCTGGGTGTTTTAAGCCTGATGAAGTCCCTCTAAAACGAGAGTGGGGGCTCTAATAAGAGGATAAATATGTCAAGCAGAGTCCTGCTCTGTCCATCTCAGCCTGTCCGCCTCACAGACCGACCTCTGGGGCAGATTTTGCTCACATTTAAGAAATGGACCAAATTCACCAATGTTTAGTCTTTACACAGGGAAAATGAACCGTGAAGGGGAACTGGAGCAAGAAGTCCCCCCCCCCCACCCTCCCCGCTGTTGGCTTTTCCAGCAGGGCTCGGAGGGCAAGAGGTTCAAATACCAAATAACACAGTCGAAATAATCCAAAACAGTGGGGACAAAAAAGCTGCACAGTTTTTTTTCACCTGGACCCAAAATGTTCCAAAAACAGCAAGAGGCAAAAGAAAGAGACGACGGAAGAGACCAACCCACGCATCTCTCAGGACACACAAAGCCACGTAACCATTTCCCCAAACCTCTAATTACACCAATAATTTTTTCAATCCTTCACTCGAGTTCGTAATGCATTGCTCAGGACAACGACTGAGGGAATGAGGGCAGTGGATTACCACAAAACATGAAGGAGTCATCCAAGGAACTGTTCCCTTCCGAAGCTTCATCCTACTTTCGCCTCATTACCCACAGTACAAACTCGAAGCTTGCGGCGATCTATGGACATATATAGAGTTGGGGGAGATGGAGAGCATATGTACAGCGGTATAGCATGTATATTCGATAACCTTAAGGCCCAAGGCAGCGACCTCAGAGAAGTGACCTGTGTATTAATACACATTAGCTCACAACTGTGGCCTGGCTATGTCCACGCTACAGTAGGCTTGTGTGCGGCTCCTGTGTAATGGCACGCATGTGACGCACAGTAGAAGTTCAGTGGTTTCACTGTGCATCTGCAGTACCGCTGCAGTCGGCCCAGTTCAACAGATGTTCCGTACGTTGTATCTTCAACTGGAATATGCGCAACTGAATATGAATGTCATGTTCAAGACAATGATGCTTTAAGACAGCACATGTAGCTTAAACCTACACCCCGTGCTTTCATTTCCATAATAGCTATACAGTATTATTAACCAGTTACATCATTAATTTTTCAGAACTGCATTGGCAAATGTACAAATGTACTTGTATTCATGTTTGGTAAACATGAGGCACATTCGAAGATGCGGGATAGATATAAATATTCATATTTATAAACATATCCATCATGGGTTGGGCGCTCCGATTACCAACCATGGCTTTGACTGCGACGTACATATTCTCATTCTCATTGCCGCCTGCTATTATTCAAGCCCGGTTATCATTTCCGTCTGGGCGTCGGTTGTATCTTAACAGCTGTGCCCCGCTCTGCATGTGTGCATCAACAAAGTTATTATTATACATCCATGATGTACCCATGCACACACACACACAGACAAATATGCACACACACACACACGCACACACATGCACATGCACCCTCACATCACACACATGCACACACCCATGCAGGCGCACACACATACGCACACACGCGCGCACGCACACGCACACGCACACACACACACACACACACACACACACACACACACACACACACACACAAACTCTCTCTCTCTCTCCAGGGAGCTGACCAGTCCACCCACTCCCGCTATGCCGCTCGTCTCTGCTAGAGAGACGCCAGGCACACACAGCTTGGGGTTAACCACGAGCTCAAGGGCACCTTGACTCTGGAACTGATACAGTATGAATGCCAGCGCTAACTAGCAGGATAATCCGCTTTTTTTTTTTCTTTTTTACATTTTCTTTCTTTTTGTTTGTTTTGTTTATTCATTTGCCGTGTCTGGCTTACAAGGGAGAGTGCTGCCCGGAGCATGCACGCGCATGTGTGCGTGTGTTTGTTTGTTTGTGTGTGTGTGTATGTGTGGGAGTGTCTTTGAGTGTGTATTCACTTTGATCACAATTTAAATATGAGAATTGTCCTGAAAACCACACGCCTAAACAGGAAGAGTAAACGACACAAGTACAGAAAGAGAGAGGGAGAGAGAGAGAGAGAGAGGGAGGGAGAGAGAGAGAGGGAGAGAGAGAGAGAGAGAAAGACAGAGAGACAGTGCAACAGAGAGAGACAGATAGAGTGAGAGAGAGACAGACAGAGTAAGAGTAGCAGTGAGAATGCTGTGAATGATTTAATGAGCTCGCAAACACAAACCCCCACATACACATGCCCAAAGACATCAGTGAGGAATTGCATACAATACCACAATTAAATAATTCAACAACCAGAAGCACATATGGAAAGCAACATGCGTGCAATCACATGGTATTCTTGCAAAGCCAAGGCACTGGAGAATATTACAACGAAAGAAATATGTGTGTGTGTGTGTGTGTGTGTGTGTGTGTGAAAAATACTTTGTACTCTGCGAGTCAGAATCAGACAGTTGAGAGAAAGAGAGCGAGAGCCCCCCCCCCCCCCCCCGAGAGAACATATATAAATAGCAACACCAAAGATATACGGAATAACAGGAGATGAGAGAAGGAGAGAAGGAGTAGAGCGGAGAAGAGAGAAGAACAGAACAGAGGAGCAGAGAAGAGACGAGGAAACAACCCTCTCTCGACGCTAAACACCGCAACTTGAAACACCAGAAGACACGCCATTCATATGTACGGAGGTAGCCCCTTGTAGCCTAGCGTAGCCTAGCCTCTCGTCTTTGAAGGGTGTGCGGAGACCGGAGTCAAGGGAGGTAAACGCAGTAAAAAACAACAACACACACACACACACAAACGCCATGTAGAGGACAGGACCTGAGATGGGGATTCCGGCTGGTGGAGGAAATACCTCCCCGAAACTCGGTGGATCAACAGTTTGACATCTTGACTGCAGGTCGTGTCTGACACACTCACACGCCTTACAGCCACGGAGGGCGGACGGGATGCTAAGCTTAAAGATTATCTTGTGGGGGGGTGCGTCTGCATCAAAGTGTTCAGAGCACAGCGCTCAACAGCAGTGTCTAGCGCTGAGGCTAAGCTAAGCCCGACACAAGCCAGCCTGCCTGCTCATCAAAGCTGCAGCTCCCCCCCCCCGCTCATTGTAGTCAATAGGGGCCTGACAGCGGGGGGGTGGGGGGCGGGGAAGTGACAAGACGCACGTTTCAGCAAAGGGTTCCTTAAGGCACATACTACTACTCATATTTAGAACGGTACATTCCATTTTTGACATGACTCTCCGGACCACCATTACTTGAGGTCATTAACCGTATCACCCCCAGCCCCTGACATTTCATTATGACGCGCCTTTTTTGCTGTCTTCTTGGTATTTCAAATGGCTGTTTTACCATTTAAATGGGCCCCGCAGTGCTGGTTAATAAGCAGACGTGGCGAGGCCCCTCGTAGCGGGATTATTCTAAAGTTCAAGTTAAGCAAATGGCACGAAACAGAATTACACATGAGGCACATGAGTTTTCTCATTAATATCCATTCACTACCTGACGTGCTATATATACGCTCTCTGCCTCCGCGCGCACACACACACACACACACACACACACACACAAATAAAGACACACACACACACACACACACACACACACACACCTGAAAGGCCACACATTGCCTCTCATTAAAACACCCACACACAAACAAACAAACCCACACACACACCTGAAATGTCAGACATTGTCTCTCGTAAACACACACACACACACACACCGCACACTAACACACACCCTCCCATGCCTAGCATGCCCTATGGGTAGGTAGCAGATGTCTACCAAGTGGGTTACAAGGGCTGGTCTCTAACTTTCTTTTACTGATCTCCTTTCCCCTCCTAATTACCCACTCATGGACACATGGGCTCTCTCTCGCTTCATCACTCACTCATGGAAACGTATGCTCGCTCTCTCACTCAATCGCTCTGCATTACTCACAAACTCAATAATGCACAATAAAGATTGGTTTCTTTGGTATAATTTCAGACACATTAAGTTAAATAGGCCAATCGAAGTCATGCCACTTACACAAAATCGAAAAGAAAAAATAAATAAGCAGAAGAGCCTGGCTGAATAATCTGTTTACGGCAAAACAGTGGGACACACTCACACACTCACACACAACACACCCTTCTACTCGGCTGTCTCGAAATTGTCTGTGTCTGCCTGTCTCTTTGTTTACGTGAAATTCAACAAAACCTAACAGAGTCTCTGGGTTGAATCAGATGCAATGTCACGCCTTCACACAAAGAGACGAATATATAAGAGAACCAGGAAACCAGGAAAAGAACACAGGAAAAAGTTTGGCAAGTGCAATCTGAGTCCAACAACTCAGAAAGTCAAACTCATGATGACACACAGACACACACACACACACACACACACACACACACACACACACACACACACGACAAGGACAACACGCCGCACCGTTCACGTTGTTGTTGCATACCTGTGACGGTGACCAGCATGGGCGCCACTAGGGGCCGGTTGTTGTCCAGCTTGCGGCTCAGGCGGATCTCCCCGCTGGTGTGGTTGAGCAGCAGCAGGTTGAGCTCGTTGCCCCGGTCGATGGTGTAGTACAGCCGGTCCGACACGTCCGGGTCGTGGGCCGGGACCCGGCCGATGACGCCGCTGGGGAAGCTGTTGGAGCGGTTGGACACGAAGTTGTTGAAGATGATCTGGAAGTCCTTCATGGTGGGCCGGTTGTCGTTCTGGTCCACCAGGCGGATGCGCACAGTGGCGCGGCTGACCAGCGGCGCCGAGGTGGCCTGCACCACGATGACGTACTCATTGCGCGCCTCGTAGTCCAGGTCGATGAGCGACGTGAGCTCGCCCGAGAAGATGTCCATCTGGAAGATCTCGGGGATGTTCCCCTCCACGATCTGGTACATGATCTGGGCGTGGGCGCCCTCGTCGGGGTCCGTGGCGGTGATCTGCGCCACCACCGAGCCCACCGCGCTGTTCTCCTTCACCAGCACCTCGAAGTCGTCGGCGGGGAACACGGGCGCGTTGTCGTTGACGTCCAGCACCGTCACCTGGATGTGCACCGGCGTGCGCTGCGGCGGCACGCCGCGGTCCACGGCGAAGGCGGTGAGCTCGTAGAAGGGCACGCTCTCGCGGTCCAGCCGGCGCACCGTCCGCACGATGCCCGACGTGGGCTCGATGGTGAAGTCGCCGTCGCCGTCCTCGCCGTTCTGGAAGGTGTACTGCACGCGGCCGTTGGCGTGCGCGTCCCGGTCGGTGGCGGAGATCTGCAGCACGCTGGTGAAGGGCGGCGCGTCCTCCGTCACCGAGCCCTGGTAGCGCGGGCTCATGAACTGCGGCGCGTTGTCGTTGACGTCGTTGACGTTCACCTCCACGTACGTGGTGTCCGACTTCTGCGGGATGCCGTTGTCCTTGGCGGTGATGGCCAGCGTGTAGGTCATCTGGTCCTCGTAGTCCAGCTCCGCCTGCAGGGTGATGGCGCCCGTGCCCGGGTCGATGCGGAACTGCGGGATGTTGTCCTCCAGCAGGTAGGTGATGCGGGCGTTCTCGCCCACGTCGTCGTCCGTGGCGCTGATCACCACCACCGTGCTGCCCGGCGGCCGGTCCTCGTTGACGCTGATGGAGTAGTGGGCGCTCTGGAACACGGGCCGGTGCGTGTTGGCGTCGGTGATGTTGACGTGTACCTGGCACGTGTCGTGCAGCGTGCGGTCCGAGGCGGTGACCGTCAGCACGTAGCGCCGCTCCTGCTTGTAGTCCAGCGGCAGCGCCAGCGACAGCAGCCCCGCCCCGCCCGCCGTGCTGATGGCGAAGCGGTTGCGCGTGTTGCCGCCGGTGATCTGGTAGGTGACGGCGCTGTTGACGTCGCGGTCCACCGCCGTGACGCTGGCCACGCTGGTGCCCACCACCGCGTCCTCGTTCAGGCGGGAGAAGTACTCCTTCTGGACGAACTCGGGCCGGTTGTCGTTGACGTCCATCACCGTGATGGTCACGCTCGCCGTGGCCGAGAGCGGCGGCATGCCGTAGTCCCGCGCCTCCACGCCGAAGAAGTAGTGCTCCACCGACTCCCGGTCGAGGGCCGAGCGCACCGTCACCCACCCCGTGGCGGCGTTGATGACGAACGGCGTGTCCGAGCCCGTGCCGGTCAGCCGGTACTCGAGCCGTGCGTTGTCGGCGGAGTCCGTGTCGATGGCCTGGATGTGGAGGATGGAGCTGCCGACGGGCGCGCTCTCCAGCGCCGACGCCTGGAACGGCGTGGACACGAAGATGGGCGGGTTGTCGTTGACGTCCGTCACCTGCACGCTGACGATGCCCGTGTTGTTGGACAGCGGCGGGCGGCCGTTGTCCTGGGCGCGCACCCTGAGCGTGTACTCCCGCTCCGCCTCGTAGTCCAGCGGCGCCACCACCTGGATCTCCCCCGTCACGCTGTCGATGTTGAACTGCCCGCGGCTGTTGCCGCTGATGATGTTGTAGTGCACCGCCGCGTTGCCGTCCTTGTCGTGGTCGGTGGCGCTCACCCGCAGGATCTCCGAGTGCGGCCGCACGTCCTCCCGCACCGCCACCACGTAGCGCTTCTCGCTGAACTGCGGCACGTTGTCGTTCTCGTCCAGCACGGTGATGAAGACGCGCACGGTGGCCGACCGCGGCCCGGGCTCCTTGCCCTGGTCGCTGGCCTCCACCTGCAGGGTGTAGTGCTCGTTGGTCTCGCGGTCCACCGCGCCCCGCGTGGTGATCAGCCCCGAGCGGGGGTCCACCTCGAAGGCGGCCCGCGCCTGCCCCACCGCGTCCCCGATGAAGCGGTAGCGGATGTTGGCGTTGGACGGCGAGTCCAGGTCGGTGGCCCGCAGCTGCAGGATGGGGTAGCCCTCCTCCACGTTCTCCCGGATGGTCTCCCGGTACTCGGTCTGCTCGAAGATGGGCGAGTGGTCGTTGCGGTCGGCCACGGTGATGGCCACCATGGTGGTGCCCGAGAGGCGGGGCGACCCCGAGTCCGTGGCCGTGACCCGGAAGTAGTGCAGGTCCATGTGCTCACGGTCCAGCACCTGGGTGCTGCTGATCAGGCCCGACTCGGGGCTGATGTGGAAGTAGTCGGAGGAGCGGCTGTTCATCAGCGGCGCCATGGAGTAGACCAGCCGGCCGCTGTCGCCCGCGTTGGGGTTCGTGGCGGACATGGCCATGACCGAGGTGCCGGGGGGCTGGTTCTCGGGGATCTGGACCTGGTAGTTGTACAGGGAGAAATGGGGCTGCCTGTTTGCGGCCCGACGGGGGCGTGGCAAGCCCTCCCCCTTCCCTGGCTCCTCCTCCTCCTCCTCCTCCTCCTCCTCCTCCTCCCCTCTCAGCTCCTCAGGGGCCCCGGCGTCCGCCTCTATAATCAGCCAGCCCAGCTTCCTCTCTCCCCTTGAGCTCTGACCCTCCCCAGCCACCATCCCCCCCTCCTCCTCCCCCCTTTCATCCCTGGTGTGCTCCTCTCCCCCACTGGCCCTCTCCTGACCTCTCCCTCTCTCCGCCCCTCCTTCCACCTCCAGCTCCCCAGCAGTCCCGTTCTCCTGCCTTGTCTTTGTGAGGATCCCTGCGCTCACCCAATCTCCCACCTCCCCGGCCGCCTCTGCCTCCCCCTGCCGAGCCTCGCCGCTCTCACCCTCCCCCTCCCCCTCCCCCACCTGTAATTCCCCACCAGCCCGTCCCTCCGCTTCTGCCTCCCTCTGCCCGGGTCTCTCCCCTTCTCCCACGCCCTCCGTCACCATCTGCCAGCTCTCCAACCGAGTGACACCTTTGGGCTCCAACGTCACTCGCTTACCGGATTTTAATTGAGCGCGCGTGCCCTCCCGGTCGGCGGCTAAGCTGTCGGCGTGAGAGATGTGAGGCAACTGTCTCGGGGAGCGGCCCCCCCGCCGCTGCCGGGACAGGGAGATCTGAGGGCGCGCGCTCGGATCATCGGGGGACACCTGTCCGCCGGTTGAATCGTGTCGGTGTCCCGCCGTTTGAGGAGCTGGCCACTCCACACTCGCAGATTCTCCGTGGTTGTTATCATTGGGAGTTTTGTTAACACTTTTGACGTTATTGTTGTTGTTATTATTGCCATTATTGTTATTAACGTTGTATCCACTCCACACATATACCGTGAACTCCTGCTTGAACTGACGTGTAGGTGAGTCAGTGTCCTCGTTCGGAGCGATACAAGAGGAGTTTGCGAGCCCTTTCCCTGGAGCTGTCCTCGGTGCTGAAGCGAGCTCCACTCCGGGGTGCGCGCCTGAGTCACCGCGGCGCGCGGTCAGGTGGGCTTCCGATAAATGACGCGTGCGCTCGGCCCGGACGCGAGGAGTCTGCGCAAGAACGCGGGGCTTAAACTGGCTGTGTTGTTCGGATGATGCGTGACCCTGGAAGTTGACGGGAAACGTAATGGGCGTGGAGGATCCTGAGTCACTGATACACGTCAGGGCTGCGGTTTTCTTTCCGTGTGTCTGAGCGAGGGTTTTCGCTGTTTTAAGACTTGCTGGGAGTTCTTCTGCTCGTTTTTTATTGGGTTTAGCCATACAAGTGACATATGAGCCTTTGCTGTTGGACTGATGAAATGGGCCGGGCGTAATTGAGATTTGTCCGGGTTTAAATTGGATGTCGAGAATACGCCCTGCTACGTCTCCCAGGGGGGACGTAAACTCGCCTAAACACCAACCCCCCATTCCTACTAGGTCCCTACTGCCAAAATAACTCCCCCGTACCACACTCTCCCCTCCCCGAGTTGGAGAGCTCTGCCTTCGCCTTGCCGGTGATGATTTCCCTCGCCATGTCTCATTATCAGGCCCGTGATCAAACGTCAGAGACGGAAAAGCCAAACCATTATGAGGATAATTAGTTGAATTAGCATGTTCACTGCCTTGCCTCATTCCTCCTCCTCCTCCTCCTCCTCTTTTACCGCTTTCCCTCTCCTCCCTCCTCAACCCCCCCACATTATTCCTGGCTTGCTTACGCACAGACCTGGAGCGTGTCCTCCCACAACAACCTGCGAGCACCAAGGTACCGGGGCTAAACCCCGGTGACGGTGATGATGATGATGATGATGATGATGATGATGATGATGACACAGAAAATCTGGACGCTTCTCCTCCCCCTGACACGTGTTGGCAGCAGACGCGAATCTTTTCCCTCGTCTCTCGTTTTTCCTCCCAGGTCCTAACATGGCCGGTGCAGCGACCCCCGTCCCCGCCCCCCGCCGCCATGCCTGGTCTGGGATCGATAACATGGTGGCCGTACCGATGGGAGTCGTTCCCTGGCGAAGCACCGCCCGCCCCGTGCTCGCTGTACGCACGATGAGAGAGGACGTTATCCGCGTCGCATCTCCGGGATGAATGGCCGTTTGAAATGCGATCACCGCCCCGCGTGTTCCCAGAACCTGATGACTGTGCGCCTTCGGAGAAGTTGAGATTAATATTGAGGGTACGATGGGAATGAGAAGCCGGACTGGGATACGAATCGTGTCCGAAGTGAGTGCGTTCACCAAAGCCGGTTGGTACGGGGCCAGGTCGGAGGCGCGGGGCGGACCATAAGCCCCGTTTGGTGAACCTTGACCCGTGTAAACGACGGAGGTTTGGGGCTAAAGGTTCGGGGAAATCTCTCGCTTCCGGCACCTTTTCCCCTTCCCTCTGTCCACTTCCGGGTCCCCCGTGAGAGTCGTGCACAAAGACTCTCGTGGCGAGGTGTGGTCTCAACCCCCGCGGCCTCGCACCGGGCAGACCCTAGTCCTTTGTACCGGCCGTTTCTTTCCGTTTTGCCCTTGCAGCGAGAAATAAACTGGTAAACCGGAGGTAAACCAACGCCCTTCCTCACCAACCCCCCCCACTCTCCGTCCCCCCCTCCACTCCTCCTCCTCCTCCTCCACCACCGGTGGAGCTCAGCCCGCTGGCTCCCACCTGGGCGGGTAGGGGAAGGAAGTGATGGAGAGACCTCTCCCTTCCGCCGACACGCTCCTCTCGAGCTCCGCACCGGTCCCCCCCCTCGCTCCATCCCGGCGAAACCCTCTCCGCGTCCCGTGGAGGCAGCAGGAGTCCCCGGCCAACAGTCCCACGAGCGACCCCGTGCATTCTCCACGCTGTATCCGCTCTGTAATCCACCTGCTCGGGTGTACATCCCGAACCGCTCCTGGTCAACTCCCGGTGCTGCTGCTGCTGGCTCTGTTTACCGGCGTGTCGTCGCAGCGGCCCGGGGTCCACCGGCTGGAATCCCCCCCTGCCGGACCCGTCCCCTGGATGACGGTGAACAAAGGGCCGAGGAGGAGCAGGTGGAGAAGCAGAGGCGAGAGCAGCAGGAACGGGGTGAAGCCCGGTAGCGGTGCAGCCATTTAGTCTGTTCCTTTCTCTCTCTCACTCCCCCCTCCTCTCTCTCTCCTTTCTCCCTCGTCCACCTTCTTCCTCTTCTCTCGTCTTCTCCCTCTCGCTTTCCTCGAAGCTTTCCTTCCTTCTTTTCGCCGGCTAGGCAGCCAGAGATCGAGGACCGCCGGCGGCACCGCCCGACACCTTCCCCCCGAACTCCCCCGCTTCTCCCCGGGCCTGGGGAGTTGGCATCTACCCGCTGTGGTCTCCGGACCTGGAGGTGTCGGCGTTATGAGCGGCGCGGCAGCATTTTCTTCTTTTCCGGATCATCCCATCCAACATGGCTCAAACATGCACTCACTCACTGACTGGGCTGGGCTCCCTCACACACACACACACACACACACACACTAACCCTTCCCGTGTCTCGCCCCTCTCTCTCTCTCTCTCTCTCTCTCTCCCTCCCTCTCTCTCCTTTTCCTTGCCTCTCTCGAGCAACGACCACAGCTCGTTGGTACTATCCATCCATACACACACTCTCTCTCTCTCTCTCTCTCTCTCTCTCTCTCTCTCTCTCTCTCTCTCTCTCTCTCTCTCTCTCTCTCTCTCTCTCTCTCTCTCTCTCTCTCT
>NC_140285.1:3926164-4024914 GCF_964030765.1 Micromesistius poutassou | reverse complement strand
ACACACACACACACACACACACACACACACACACACACACCCAGATGAGAGGAGTCGTGGCACAGCAGGGGGGCTTTAGCAGCCCGCCCCCCCCCCCCCCTCCACCCGTGCCCCCTGCTGCTCCGCCCGTCACTACGCAGGATCAGGGATGCACGTCTCGATATGCATGACAGATTAAGTGTGTGTGTGCGCGTGTGCGTGTGAGGTTGAGCGTGTGTGGTTGTGCGTGTATGTGTTGGAAAGAGCAAGCGGGAGAGGGCGAGATAGACAGAGGACGCAGTGACAAGAGTGTCAATGCCAGGTAACATTGTATGACAAAGAAGTCTAGAGTCTGGATAAAAACACCACCATTCCTAAATGGATTTTTACCTGCTTTTGTGTGTTGATAATCTAACATTGGTGTTATTGACACAGAGAATGTATGTGTGGTACACTGCCTGGGCTAATCATGTGTGGCTGTGAGTGGGGAGGGAGAGAGAACTGAGGAAAGTCTGCAAATGTGCAAATGTGCAAATGGGAATAATAGGTAGGTGTACGTGCCTGTGTGCTTGTGCGCTTGTGCGTTCGCTCGTGTCTGTGTGTGTCCCTGTCTGCGTGTCTGTCCGTTTCTTTGAGTGTGTCAGTGTCTGTGTGTGTCTGCGTGTGTGTCTGTGTGTCTGTGTGTGTCTGCTTGTGTGTTTGTGTGTGCATGTCTGCGTGTGTGTGTGTGTGCGTGTCTGCGTGTGTGTGTGTGTGCGTGTCTGCGTGTGTGTGTGTGTGCGTGTCTGCGTGTGTCCGTGTCTGCGTGTGTGTGCGTGTCTGTGTGTGTCTGCGTGTGTGTCCCAGTCTGCGTGTGTGTCTGTGTCTGTGTCTGTGTTGTGTCCGTGTCTGCGTGTGCTCACTTTTACACACACATTGACACTCAGACCCTGAGCTTACAGATAGAAAGGAACGATAAAGCTTGAGAGAGAGAGAGAGAGAGAGAGGAGAGAGAGAGAGAGGAGAGAGAGAGAGAGAGAGAGAGAGAGAGAGGTAGAGAGGTAGAGAGAGAGACGGGAGTGATAGAGCCGGATAGAGCCAGAGAGGCAGAGAGAGAGACGGACTGATAGAGCCGGATAGAGCCAGAGAGAGAGAGGTAGAGAGAGAGATGGAGTGATAGAGCCAGAGAGAGAGGTAGAGAGAGAGAGAGAGAGAGAGAGAGAGAGAGAGAGAGAGAGAGAGAGAGAGAGAGACACACACACACACACAGAGAGCCAGAGAGAGAGAGAGAGAGAGAGAGAGAGAGAGAGAGAGAGAGACAGAGAGAGACAGAGAGAGAGAGACACACACAGAGAGAGAGATAGGGAGAGAGAGAGCCAGAGAGAGAGCCAGACAGGGAGAGAGCGAGACAGGGAGAGAGAGAGACAGAGAGAGAGAGCGAGACAGGGAGAGAGCGAGACAGAGAGAGAGCCAGAGACAGAGAGAGAGAGACAGAGAGTCAGTAAGAGAGAGAGTGGAAAGAGAGAGACAGAGAGAGAGAGAGAGAGAGAGATCTGGTGAGAGCGAGAGAGAGAACGTGAGAAAGAGAGAGCTGGTGAGAGCGAGAGAGAGAAAGCTGGGAGGGCGAGATAGAGAGAGAGACTGATTAAAGGATGAAGAGCAGAAAGGCAAGAAAAGGTCATGTGCAATGGAAAGAGAGAGGGACTAAGAGGGAGAGACGGAGCAGGGACTTTATGGTTGAGAGAGAGATGGAGTTACAGAAAAGAGAGATGAGGGCAGGAAGAGGAAAATAGATATGTAGACAGAGAGACAGCGAGAAAAGGGAGACAGGTCAGTGAAACAGAGAAAGAGGGAAAAGAGAAAGAACAAGAGAAACACAGCAAAGAGAGAACAAGAGTGAGACAGAAAAGAGAGGAGAGAAATATAGAAAAGAGAGAACAAGAGTTAGACAGAAAAGAGAGAAGGAGAGAAGTACAGAAAAGAGAGAACAAGACAGAGAAAGAGGTCAGGTGAAAGAGCGAGAGAAGGAGTCGGAGAGCAAGGGACGAAGGTCAGAGGTCAAGTAGAGGGAGCAGATAAGAGCCTGAGTGACAGCTGTTGCATCGGCTGTTTATCAGATTAAAGGTCTCCGTCCGGTCCGCTGTGATGGAGGGAGGTTATGTATACGATGCAGACCCCCCCAGACAGCCCTCCCCTCCTCCAGCCCACCTTCAGAGATCTGCTACGCTCTTATTGTGAAGCATACCGCAATGACTGTGTTTAAAGTCCTACAATGTGTACCATTTCAACTAGCTTGTAGCTTAAAATAATGCTACTATAATACTATAATAACACTAATTGCTGATTACTCTGCTGATTGCTGAGTGATTTCAATAATGCTATAAATAAAATCACATCCCATAACTGATATATTCTACAACAAAAAAATGCTGCACCTCTCTCTTTGTCTACAAAACTCTTATGATCGCCGCTCCCCAAACACCTCCTGCTCAGCCACCCAGCCAGCCGAGCTACGCTAGTTAGTGTCACACAGTTGCACAGCCAATTAGAGTGGACAGAATGGTGTTGTTCTAACTGGGAGGAGCTAAATCTTACACATTAGTATTTTAAAGTCAGACCAAAATAGAAACGTTTGTACTTTCTGAGAGTATTTATGACATGTATCATCATACACTCATAGGTCACCACACACACACACACACACACACACACACACACACACACACACACACACACACACACACACACACACACACACACACACACACACACACACACCTCGATCCTGAGCCTCAGAAAATGAACAGGGTTCTCAACAATTGGCCTGTGCCGAGAATCGTAATGTATTCCATTTAATTTCATTCCCCTTGTCGACACTCACTCACTCACACTCACACACACACGTTGTATTCAAGTCAGTCTGGAGTGTGTTTCCAGATGGGCGGATGTTATTTGGCTGGGTGGGGGAGGAGGTGGTGGGAGGAGGGGGCACCACAGCAGGGTGCACTCTCTGTGGGCCCTGCTGTGGAGATAAATATGGGTGTAAATGTTTCAAGGCCCACCATATTGAGGTATTAATTTCTCTTTCATCTTTTTGATCTCACTCCCTCATAGAGGTAGACACACATGTTCACATGGCGACGGGTGCGGGAGCGCGCATGCGCACGCACACGCACACGCACACACACACACACACACACACACACACACACACACACACACACACAGTGTGGACCAACATCATTCCCACTGAGGAACAGCACAACAGGGGAGAAAGAAACTCCATTTGTCTTCTGGACAACCAGTGCAGTAGAAGTGGTTGTGAGTGGGTCAGCATCGTTCTGTTATTGTACTGTTGGAGTGATAACACACTTGTACAATACAACACACTGCTCACTGGGAACGTATGGACCTGCAGTGGACCGGCTCGGCCTTGCTCCACACACTCCTGGCAGATTAAGATGGAGAGGTAGATACTACTGCAGGGTGGATCGTTTTAATGGAGGAATGGCAAAGGGTCTATGAGACAACTTTATATGGATGGAGGGAACCATCAAGATAGGGGGAGAGAGAGAGATAGAGAGTAAAGTCGGTGTGTGTGTGTGTGTGTGTGTGTGTGTGTGTGTGTGTGTGTGTTCTCAGCTAGACAACACACTAAAGTGTATTTTCACTGTCCCCATCACTCTAGTCGATCCACGTTATCTGAAGCAGTACACACCATCCACCATCCATCAACCATCGTCCATCCATCCATCACCCATCTTCTTATGGCCCGTGACACCTAACACCTGAAGAAAAAACGACCCCTTTCTCTAACCCTGTTGCTTTCTTTCTTCCTTCTCCTGTATTCCCATTAGTCACACATCACCATTTCTCTCTCTCGCTGTTCTTCTGTCTGTGTGGTGAGCTCATTCTGCTCTCTCTCTCTCTCTCTCTTTCTGTTTTGCTCCATTTCTCATTTGTTCTCCCCCCCCCCCCCAACTCTCTCCCAGTCTGCCCACTCGCTCTCACTCTCTGTCTCTCTACCTCTATCTCCCTTGCCCTCTATAGGTCCCTTGCCATCATTTTGTCTCTCCCTCCCTTCTCCCCCCCCCCTCTCTCTCTCTACTCAGGGGCGTCCCTGACCCGATTCATTCATCCTCTTCAATGCTCTAAATTTGCTCTCAGCGATTACTCTGTACTCCCCCTTCCCTCACCCCACCTCTCTTTCTTACATCCTACTGTGTGTGTGTGTGTGTGTGTGTGTTTTACCCACTTTCATGTCTGCATCTCCTCGCTCTCTCTCCATCTCCTCTATGTCGCTCTACCTCTCTCGCCTCTATTGTCTCCTTGCAGCCCGGGCCCGGCGCCTGAGGGGGGGTTGATTGACATCTGAACATGGATCTGTGAGATAGGACGTTCTGATTGGCTGGGCATGTGAATAGAGAAGGCCCAAAGGCACCAGCCAGCAAAAAAGAGAGACTGAATAGAAAAGAGGGAGGAAAAAAAAACGTTGTCCTTAGAAGACTGATCTGTGTCAAGTGAGATAAAATATGTGTTTTAAATTAGTTCGTTTTTTACAAATGATTTTACATCATGATTATATTATATTATTATGTATAAAAACTACTGAACTATTACTTTAAAAGCAAAACATTTAATTCAATTTTAAAATGATGATTTATATGCATCAAAAGTAATCCAATTCATTGAGAATACTCCAAAAATCCAATTACCTGCAATTTTTGTCTTTCAGCGTGAGACGCAGGTTGGGCTGAACCATCATTTGTTGAAAAAGAAAATCACGTCGAGAGACCGCCCCCGTTTGGTGAACTTGGTGTACTGCACTGAAAGACGTCAACAGGGCGGGCTGACCTCGTTGGTAGGCCAAGCTGTCCGTTTGATTAGTGTGGCCCTCGCGAGCAGAGAGACTCTGGGATTTCTCCGATCCAGAGGACCCGAGTGACAAATGTACATAGTAGCCACACATGCGCCAGATAGGTGTGAGTATGTGTTGTTTATACACACACACACACACACACACACACACACACACACACACACACACACACACACACACACACACACACACACACACACACACACACACACACACACACACACACAAACACACACTGGCCTAATTTTATAACTGGACACATGCCCACGCACCCGTGTCCTACTTTTAATAAAGGGACACAGTCTAGGTATGGGCGATTATTTTCCGGGAATCAGTTCTTTCAGTTCCTTTCACTATCACAAGTCGTTTGTTTGATTCGTTCGTTCTAACGTCATTTGGCAGGGAATCTCAAGTGTCTGGCCTTTGCTTTTAAATATGAAGGACGCCCGCAAATGGAGCCTTTTAAAACACCAGAAGGTCTCAGACGGTAAAGGTGGCTGGAAAACAGCAAATTTATGTAGCATTAGCCTACGACGCCGCTCGAGCATTACACGTGTGTGGTTTTAAGAAGAATAGCCCAAGCTGCCTCAACCACCATGAGAACGTTTTAGACTCAATCCATATAAAGTCGAGGAGAGACGAAGCTCTGTTCGTTTGTTTATTTAATTTACGTGACCATATTTTTGTTTTATGTAAAAAAAAATAAAAAAAAATCAGCTCTCTTGTTTTGGGATTCAGTTCTCGTCGTTCATCTTCGGGATTTGTTCTGACCGAATCGTTCGCGAATCGCCCGCGAATCGCCCATGCCTAGGACACACACTTTGGACGTGTGTGTATGTAATCACACGCGGACGCGGACGCAGACGCAGACCGATGCGGACACAGACGCACACGGACACCCAGGCACACGCACACCCAGGCACACGCACGCAGGCACAAGCGCACACAGTCACTTTCTTTAAAATATGAAGAATAATTGGCACGATGAATACATTTTCCGCAGTTCAGTTTGATGATCATCACATCAAATAGAAAGCAACATCAATGGAGATTAAACACACACACACACACACACACACACACAGAGCTGTGGTCCCTGTCCAACACTGTGAGCACATCCAGATGACTCCTCAAATGAGAACATCCAACAGTGACCTCTTGTTCACCTTTCAGATGGAGACACACACACACACACACACACACACACACACACACACACACACACACACACACACACACACACACACACACACACACACACACACACACACACACACACACACACACACACACATCTGATCTCAACATAAATGTAAGATGACTATGTCTAATGGCATTTATTTTAATAGTGTTGGTATTCCTGCTTATGTTTTGTTTGTATATTTTGTAGCATTGCATGTTGGGTTGGTTCACATTGTCTTGGTTTAGTTATGGACATGGCTTAGTTAGTTATAATATTAGACATATATAAGCAAAACATTACATCAAAATCATATGACATCATATGTACTGGTTCTATTCTGATGCACCATACGTGACATCACTGAACATCAATAATGAACTGAATTACTTCCCTAGAGATAGTCTATTCAACTCTTATCATAATCAACTGTGCCTGTACAAGAAAGATTCAGTGCTTGGCTTCACAGCTGTTCACCTGATCTGTAGGCTGGTGCATTCTGGGTAACAGCACGCCTGGATGACATGGGAAGGTAGACCCAGGAGACTATAAAGAGAGAGCAGCATTCCGTTGTTTTGTTGATGCTACCGCTACTACAGCAGCTTGTTCAGCATCACAAGTTTTAAGAGTTTTAAGTGAAAAGCATTGCAAATACACGGTTCGACTTTTTTTTAAATTTCCTAACGCTTGAATTGTCCTCACCCAAAACATGACGTACTGTATCGTAGCCTACCCGGGTTCATACTGGAAGGTAGTTCTACGTACTAATGCTACATTAACGTCAAAACCAGAAACCGGGGGAGAGAACCCAGCGTGTGTGTTCATGGCCTCGGGGGGAGGGACAGAGTACAAGATAAAATCTATCTATAGAGCATCAGAGGGTCAGAGTTCATGTCTGTCCAACGGTGCAGTCTGTGTGTGGAGATAGGCCTGCTTATCGCTGTGGCAGGGGGAAAAGGCCTGATCTAGGCGTCATACAGATCTGTGCAAAAGATAAAGTCACTCGTAGCCGGAGGAGAGGAGATATGCAGGGCGGCAGATAGCCTACTTCTTAGGGCCCACATTTTTCCCAAATAAATGAGAAAATATAGAGCAACAGCTTTTCAGTATTGATTATATTGAAATTAAAGTGTAAAGTGTGTATGTTGATAACCTTTTTTTCATACAATTGTAGGAAAGAATCGTTTTTCGTGAAAGAATAACAGGAGCCCAGTTTATGCAGGTCGTACAAGCTGGGTGGGGGTCCAGTACGAACAACATCAGTTGGTGGACTGTGTTTGAAAAAAATACTGAAAAGGGATTCAAATATTTAGTTTAAAAAGTACCAGCTTGGAAACTATGCTGCATGGATACCGAGTGATCTGCAGCATAAAAAGATTCAGAAACTAAAAAGGAGGAGGGCTTATGGTCTAGGAAATTATACATTTTGAGAGCAAAGCGATCAATAAAAGGTTTGTATATTTTTCCTCTTATTTGGAATTCCTCCAGGCTGGAATCTGAAAACTGGTCACAACGTAGATATATACTTTCGATTCAGGATGAAAGCTACCTGGTTGCAAGTTAACCTGTTATGAACCACATTAGGGAACAATGAAAACAAAGTCACCAACATAGATGTGGAAATGTGTTTACTGGTCCTTTACACGTTAGGGAGATGCCATCAAGTGTTGAATGAGTTCATCGATGTTGCAAGTGTGGGCATTATTCAATGTAAAGGTGCTGCTCCTATTTTTATAAAGAGTACAACAATATACAGTCAACTTCATCAACTCAAGGCTCAGATATTCATGAGGGGTATTTTTTTCAGATAGGCAACAACAACATAATTCTGTACTACAAAATGTTCACATAGCTTTTCAATTGGCAGACATCCTGGTTATTTGAATGCACTCTGCTGTTTTGGCAAAACCTGTGAAGTAAACAGCAGTATCCTGAAGAGTGTCTGTCTGTCTGTCTGTCTGTAGGACTGTGTCTGTCTGTAGGACTGTTCTGCGATGCATGCGGGGTGTTCAGCCTAACATATTTATAAGATGCATGCAGTACAACGAGCAGCGAGAATGACCACTTCATTCTCTACCCTGTATTCATAATAGCATCCAGCACATTGTAAGGAACAGGGTATAGGAGATAACACTACCAAACTGTTACCAGAACATTCCTTTCCTCCACTGAAAATACCCTCCAATCTAAAGTCCTTTTTTTCTACAGAGAGAGCACCATTCAAAGTAAGAGATTTCAGAGATTGACGTCAGAGATTGGCAGACATGGATACACAAAGAAAGACTCTTGTGCCACAAAAAGGCATCTTCTCTGAGAAATCATAGAATGTGCATGTTTAAAAAAAAAAAGAAGGTAAATAGGACACTTCAACAGCTTAAACTGTAATACACTTTTAGAGAACTTAACAAAACCCAAACCAACAGCTTAAAGTCACATTTTGGGAGACAAGGCTTAATATATTCATATTCTCCTCATGCCAAATTCATGCATTTCTCTACCAATATGGCACATTTCCCACAAAACTGGTCTTTAATCGTGACTACCTTTCAATCATGTGTAAAACCCCATTGGATTCATGATACAAACAAGCTTCATAGCAAAAAACATTTGGCAATTGTTTGACCACAGCAAAAGGAGATTACGTGAATAGAATTATCTCAAGGTATAGAGCATTAAGACTTAAATAAGCAAAATTCTGTACAATTATTTTAAAACCAACAATAAATATTTCTAATATATATATATATGTAGGTCATCCTCAAATACAAGGTAAACTTCTATCTTGTGTGGAAAAGCTAGGGAAATGGTTCGTGGGTATCAGATAACACTTAAAGAATCCTCTTATTTCTCCTAAAATGTTATACATTAATGCTAAATGGGGAGTGAATAAAATAGTTGAATTTGGAGTTTGACAATGCTCAAGACAAAACCAGGTTCACTCTAGGCGAGCTAACGATAGCAAGGTGCTAGGAAGCTAAGCTATAGGTGGGTGGGCAGTATTGAATGCTGACTAGGTCTGCTTTAGCATGCTAGCCTGCTGGGGGAATAGTCAGGTGGAAACAACAAATTGTGCATAGAGGGTGAAGAGGTTTAATGAATTGGTGAGGGGTAATTAAGGGCTAGCATAATAAAATCGAGACACATAATGGTCTTTAAAAACTGCAAAACTTGGCCTCATATTTGTTAAAACGCTTTAATATTTGGCAATAAGTGGCAGAAGTAATATCTTTCAGGCAGCTGGGGGGCTAAGACAGACAACATAAACCGCACCGTACTTTGGGACTCTTGGGAGCCAACATTTTATGAGTGCTTTATTAGGTGGCAGTGTGTCATCTAGGTGGGTATAGTTTGAGGGCAAAAGGAAATCATATTGATTCATCTTCTTGGTGATGGGGTGTCAAACGCTAACCTAAAAGATAAATTGTTCACTTACAGACGAGAAGAGTGTCGTAGTGGAAGTAGTAGTAATAGTAGTTGCCAGATACTGCTCTGCTCAGGGCTGTATGGGGTAGGCTATAGCTGCCTAATAGGGGGGAGGTGCAGGGTCTCCAATGCACTGTGGTAGAGATCAGTCAGCGCCCGCAACATCCGCAGACGACACAGCATCTGGTTGAAGAGGTGAGGCAGGGGCTCCTGGAGGGAGAGGAATCACAGAAACCGATATCAAACAACTCAGGTCAATCAGCGTGAGCTACAAATCAAGGTTAAAATGATGAAAACAGTTGAGTTGCTCTTCGCTTATTTTCTTCCACACAACCGGTCTCTGCCAAAGACGACCTCTCCCTCCGCAGCAGAAAAACAATCCAAGACACTAAAGTTTTTTTTTTTAAATGTTCCGAAATCAATCTTTACTCTGCATTGTATAATTCTTTTACATAGGAATGACTTGAAGGAACAGACAGGAATGATGCATCACCCTTTAATGTATTTGTATCATTCGGATTTCTGGTTGAATGGTTCATCAGTTCATTAAATGTTTAGAATGACGTTATATCTTTCCTAGTGGCCTTATGCAGGGACAGTAGAAGACTCACCCCAAGTACGTGGACTCTGTTGTAGTACGAGCTGAAGTCTTTACTCAGGGACACCAGGAACTTGCACACCTGATGGACACACAGGTCATCAATAGTTCAAATCAATAACCCTCATCAATAACCTAGTAGAGACAACAAGGTTAAGATGAAAAGAAAGTGGTGTTCTTCCCCACAACAAATGATGTGGATTAACTTTGGCTATAATGTCCATGTCCATCTTCCACTGACCTGCTCAGTCTTAATGTTAACTCTGGCCCCTCCCCCCTCACAGTCCAAAGACTGTCCCGATTGGTCCAGGAGCTCAGAGAATGGGATGAGGTAATTGAAGAGGAGAAGCCACTCACCCTGTCAATAAAACACAAAGAAAATGGGAGATGATAAGCGTGACATCCTGGTATGAAAACAACAGACAAACAAAACAACAATGACAACAAATAAATAAATAATGGTGAATACAACACAACCAGAGATTTTGAGGCAAAGAAGCAAAGAGTTGGAGTACCTCTTCTTTCAGAGCAGAGAAATCGAGCTGTGATGCTTCTGGTATCTCTGGATACAGTCCTGCAGAAAAGAAAAGAAAAAAAATCAGAAACTATCAATTACCTCATGTCCACACTGCCCCCTAGAGGCCACAGAGTGAAGCACAGGAAAGCAGGAGAACAATGTTTACCATCATTTGGCCGACTAAAGTGTCTTAGTGAGCATTCAGAGACAGTAGGGTACAAGTAGGATGTAAATACCAGTGATCGAACCTAGTAGCTTTCGTCTGCGTGTGCGTGTGTGTGTGCATGAAACACCACTCCTCACCTTTCTCCACGCCCCGCTCATAGCTGTCAAACAGTGTGTGCAGTCTGGCACAGTTATACATCACAAAGACCCCGCCCCTCGGCCCCTTGGTGGACACGCCCCCTTCCCTCTGGACATCCAATGTGACCTGTGGAGACAGCCGTCAATCATAGCACAGCTCCCCTGCTGTTGGTGGAACAGAGATGAATGGCACTGACACACACACACACACATACACACTTTACTCACAGGACTGGTGTGCACGGTTGACAGCAGCTCGAATCGGATGGTGGCAGAGGTCATGACCCTGATGATGTCATCCCATGTCTGACCTGTGGTGAGGAATGACATTTCATGTGACATTTCACATGTCACATGAATTAGCTCCATGTGTAGCAAAATCTTCAGCCAGGAAGACACTGCTCACATAATGGTTGCTCACCCATGTACACAAATTCACAAATATACAAAAAGCACAGTTTATGTGATCAGTTGTGTGTCATGTCGAATCTTTACATATATAATTCAATTAGAATTATAACATTGATGAATTGATGTAATTACTAGTTCATCTCTAGACTGTACTATGTGAAAGGTGCCAGGAATGTCTAACATTCCTAACATTCTAGCATCTAAAGCACAAATCACTGTAGGTCACTTTGGATGAAATGCATCATGACTTAATAGTAAATAGTCTCTCACACACACACACCTTCCACCTGGTCCCCGTACTTCATCTCTGAGGCGTCCTTCATCTGCCCTCTCCTCAGCCTGCAGGAAACAGGAAGTCAGTGGCGTCGTTAACAAACACAACTTCCTGTCGCAGCCTATCGACCCTCAGAGATCTGTCTAATAAACAACCTTCCCTTTCTCTGAAACGACCTAGGTCTTTCACTCTTGGCTCTATTTCAGCACCCACCCCCCTCAGTATGACCAGTCTATACAGTATAACCATAACTCTCCATAAAGCTATACGTCTCAGGGAAACGATACGTCTCCGTAAAATGGGTTGGCTGGCTAAAAATGACCGGTCTCCTAGAAACCCATCCTTATAAAAGAAGAGTAGAGTAGAGGGCAGTAGAGAAGAGAATATCGGAGCAGAGTAAAGTCAGAAAATGTACAGTAGAATTCAATAAGAGTTCAGTAAAATAGAGCACAGTAGTATATAGTACAGTAGAGACGAATATAGTATAGCAAAGCAATCTACAGTTGATTATAGTAATGAACAGTAGAATATCGTCTGATGAAGTAGTATAGTACAGTACAGTACAGTAAAATAGAGTATAGTACATCATTATACCGTAGGATAGAGTATACTACAGTACAGTAGAATATAGTATAGCACAGCATTCTACCGTCAAATAGAGTATAGTACAGTAAAGAACACTGGAATAGAGTATAGTACAGAAGAGTATGTATAGTACATACTATACATACAGTACAGTAGACTATTCAACCACTATACTCTACTATAGTCTACTGTACTCCATACCATACTAAACTATTAAACTGTACTATAAGTCTTACTGGAGGTACTGTGCAGCGGTGAGGTTGGTGCCAGGTGTCTTCACAGGCCCACACACCACATGTCTCTGAGGAAACACAACAAAAATAACAACATCAGGAAACAACACGTAGAGAAATCTGGGAACAAATTAATTTTGTATGTTCGCTTTACATTTTGTGTTACTTGTGTGCGTTACCTGTGTGTGCGTGGCGCCTGAAGCTCTCCACAACATCGCTATCTGTTGCTGACGGAACTCGTCCTGACAGGACGTCACGTGCAGCACTGTTGCCATGGTTTCCTTTTTAGACAAAACAGGCAAAGCATGAAGCATTGCACTTGCACTGGGCAATTGTTGCAGTTTGCCTTAAACTTGTGCCGAAATCATGGACCAAGATTCAGAATCTTTTTCCAAGAGACCAGGCCAAAGAAACTGTGTGTGTGAGTGTGTGTTACCGTGCAGTCTGCTGCAGCATGCTCCAGCTGGGCCAAGTGGGACACACTGTCTCGCTGAACTGTAACATAAACAACAAAACTTATCTATCCTCGTCACGCCCTCTGCTCTCGCCAATGCTGGGTAGTGGCGGCACACTAGACGATAATCTAATTTAGAAAATGTGCGAGAACACACTCATAACAATAGTTTAAGATACATTTAACCGTGTTGATCATTAACATTGTTGAAGGAAACAATTTTGCCAACAAAGCACCCCGCACAATTTCCTTCCACAACAACCAAAGTCCTAATTTTCAAAACCTGTAATCCTGCCGGGTGCTCTGTTGGCAAAATTGTTTCCTTCAACAATCTTAATGACCAACCCAGTTAAATGTTGAAGGAAACAATTTTGCCAACAGAGCACCCGGCAAGATTACATGTTTTGAAAATGAGGACTTTGGTTGTTAGGGTTATGTGTTGTTTGAATGTAAACAAACATGGCGGACGAAGGTCAGGAGAAACTAGCTATGCTAGCTTTTGCAATCGTTTTTTCTGGGAATATTGTAAACGAAAAACGAGAATGCGTTGGACGAAGTGGTGGAGACTGTTTGTTCAAAACGGATTGAACACGTTGCATAAATCAATTGTTATGATTACATTATACATTTTTTGGTACAACACTAAGCTATCGTGGCTCCAAGTTGGCTATCGTCTTTACCATGTGCCCATCAATTGAGAGAGTCCTCGGCAGTGGTCGGGGTTCCCCTTACACTACAGGATATCGGATTGTAAATCATAAACATGTTCAATATTTCCAATTTCAGTGAGGCCCAATGGGACCTCTCTTACCACTCTTAACATACCCCACACCACACCAAAAAATCAGTAGAACCATCAACAAATCTGCGCTTTGCTGAAAATATGGCTAATTATTCTATACTGTGTGCCCAGCACGACCTTACATTCAATGACATGGAGTTCCGTCATTAATAAACAACACTTGAATGAATGAGTGAATGGGTGAATTAATAATTAAACGAATAACTGCATAATCGAGTGAACGAAAGACAGAGCGAAAGACCGAGCAAATGACCGAACAAGCAGACGAACGAGCGGACGGCCTCTGCTCACCTGTGCAGGTGCCCAGGCTGGGGTCGTAGCCCGCCAGCCCCTCCTCCTGGAACACCCTCTTCAGGTTGACCCTCAGCACTCCGTCCTTCTCTCCTCCCCGCTGCTCCTGGTCCTCCTCCTCCTCCTCCTCTACCTCCTCCTCCTCTTCCTCCTCCTCCTCCGTCTCCGTCCGGCTCCCCCCGCCCCCGCCCCCACCACTGCTCCTCTGGCCCGGCTTCTCCTCCTCCTCCTCCTCGCGGTAGGGGGAGACCGCCAGCGCCTCCTGCAGCTTCTCCTCCCGCTCCGCGCCGCTCCAGCTGGCCGGCGCCGTCGGCCAATCCACGCCCAGCATGTGGAGGAAGGCCATGATGTCACTTCCCTCGGGCAGCACGGGGCAGTAGGACACGCTGAACCTGGAGCCCGGGAGGAACCAGAGACCAGAGGCTTGTGACCTCGGATGACACCTAGTCACCTAGTCAGAGTGCTGCCTTGGGCCCATGCCAACCCGTCCCCTTGCTGCCTTGGGTCCATGCTACCACGTCCCCTTGCTGCCTTGCCACCTTGAGAACTTGCTGCTTTTTACCCTTGCCGCATTGTCACCTTGATACCTTGTCCCCTTTGACACCTTGTCACCTTGCTACCTTGTCCACTGGACAACGTGTCAAATTGCTGACCTTTCACCTTGCTGCTTTGTCACCTGGTTACCTTGCTGCCTGGTTAACTAGCTATCTTGTCACCTTGATACCTTGCCACCTTGCAGCCCTGTCACCTTGCTGCCTTGCCTCTTTCCGTTAGTATCATAATCATCATGAGTCAGTCTAGTAGTATAGTAGTATAGTAGTATCATCCAGCCTCCAACTCACCCTTGTCTTCTCAACAGCGCCCCCGTGTGGTCGGCCACCAGCACGGTCCTCAGCTGGCCCAGCGTCAGCGTGGCGGGGGAGGGGCCGCTGGGGTGCTTGGGGTGCAGCGCGGGGCAGTTGATGACCACACGGCCCTGCCTCTGCACCGAGGGCTTCATGTACTCGCCGGCCCCGCCCGCCAGGACGGCCCCGAAGGACGCCGCACGGTCCACCCTCAGCCGCAGCCCCTCCCCCATCACCTCGCCCCCCGCCAGGGGCAGGACCCCGCCGCCGCGCAGGGAGAGCACCCGGGACATGACCGTGGGGGGTACCTGGGGGGAGGGAGGAGCGACGAAGAGGGAGCAGAGATATGGGTGCCTGTTTCAATAAGTTCCCCCTCGTCCTCTCTGTGTAGGTGGGTGCTGCAGGCGGAGGTGGCGGTGGTGTGAGGTCGGACAAAGGGGGAATGTGTCAGTGAGAGTTATAAGTCCCTGGTACACTGAAACCTACATGCTATGACCTTGTATTACCAATGCCTTGGCTTGTTCAAAACAAGAAAGCAGTGGGGGGGCGCTGGGCAGAGTGCGTACCATTAAGGCTCAGTCCTCATCGCAGCAACCTGGGTTCGAATCCTGCCCGTGGTCATTTGCTGCATGTCCTCCCCTCTATCTCCCTTCCTTTCCTCTATATATTACTCTATAATAAGCATAAAAATGCTCAAATAAATCATACAAATTAAAATAAATAAAAAGAAAGCGGTGACTAAAGAATACATGAAAGATGGATGTGTTTTGGTTCAAACATTGTACAGACTGAAAGTATTAAAACCCATTCATCAGTTGGTGGGCTTTACAAGTTGAGCTGAAATAGCCATCCATCAGCTATGATTGGGGGGAAATGCTCTCTTCATTACTCACTAGAGTAATCATGATGAGATACGAGCATGACATAAGACTGCACAGTTTGTGCCGTTTTTAACAGAGAATTTGATGGCAGGTCAATATAATTATAGTCCAGGCTTCAAAGGTAAAGTGTAGTGTATACAGAATTATCTGTTTTAAAAGGGGTGGGGGGCACACCAAGGCTAAAAGACAGGCACATTATAGTTATGTTCGCTTGAGAAAACATTGTGGTTGGCTTGAATAGGTCAAACCTACATATAGGCCTACACAGAACCAGGCAATCAACTCCTACATAACCTCACATCATCTAGATTCTAGGCTATATAGAAAATGTAGTCAATTTCGAGTTAGAACAGACGAAATACTAATCAACCACCACTTTTACTCCACTTGTCTGCCTTGCAGGGGTGCGTGTTATTCTGACCCATATTGGAGCCGTCATCCAGGGGTCTATAATTGATGCCGCGGGCGGGCGCTGTTCGGCCGGGCGTGATATGCAATGTCAACGCTCCTAAAGTCAACAATGGAGACTCAATAACCGTCGCTTTACTTTCCTGTTATGCATCATTGGGAACCTTATTAGAGGACTTTAATTCGTCATTCGCGTGTCCTGGCCAAGATTGTAAGACGTCAAATGAGAGAGGGGGGAGGGAGACAGTCACGTGTCTAGATGTCAACAGTGGTGTCGTCCCGTGCTGTCAACTCAAGATGTTATAAATCGACGCATTCCCAACTTGACAAACATTTGCCCCCAATAGCATTGTAAACATGCATCAAATCAAACTTAAATGTAATGCTGAATTACAACGGACGAGTCATGACACCAACCTGTCCGTCAGCATACAGCGTGTTGAGCATCGTGGTCGGCGATAGGAAATCTCGGTTCCGTAGGTTTTTGGCGCTGCTCTCCTTGAACCACAGCTTGTCCGCCGGTTCGCCCCCAGATTTGTCCCCATCGCCCAGACCCCGACCGCTGTGGGCACCCGGAGCATTGGGACGCTTCCCCCGCAGCGCAAAGCTCAGCGCCTGCACGGTTGGGGTGATCCGGAGAGGCGACGACTCCTCGATTTTCTCCATCACGTCCACATTAAACACTGAACAAGTCAGCACGTCGGGATTGAGTGCAATCACAGGCTGCTCGTAACACGATGTATCAGCCGTTACGGATGTAGATGGCTGTTATGGTTCCAAACAAGCGAGTCCACGCGTTCCTGCACCCCTCCGATTGATCACCAATCGACCCCTTACCAGCTTCAAAAGACTGCATTGGCTGCTGTATTTCTAAGCGGAACTACCTACATGCAGATATTGTTTCCCGGGGATCTATTTCTTTGTAGGCGACATGCTGTGAGCTAAACAGCGCCCCCTGCTGCTGGGATAAAACGATACACGCTTAATCCAAGAGACACAACTTTTTTTGTTTGCAACACATTTTTTATTCACAATATAAACAAATTATGTAACAAGTGATGCAATATTGTAAGAGAAAATACATCGTTTTAATATATTAAAAACGTGATTAGAGACAGCTAAGGAAAAAAAGAGAACATTCAAAAAATGAGCAAAAATTAATTAGTGTTGTTGAAGTGGATGTTCGAACGTGGTAACAGGCCGCACTGCATTTCAGCCATGAGCACAGGCATATTTCTGTTGTGGTTAGTGACGTCATTCTTAGCTGACACGAGATTCCCGGTTGCCGCTCGTACATTTCGCAATCCGGGAGAAAACGTGTCATTGAAGAGCAACCTCTGCAAGTAGAGACTCCAATAACTTCATTATTACGGAGAAACGTCGTCCATGGAGGTCTGTTAAGGCAATCGTCAGCTCTTTGTTTTGTGTTTAAAATGTCGTTAGACATAGGCCTACATTTCGTTAGACTTTGGCTGGACAGCAGGCTCAGTCAGTTTTACAAATATGAATTATAATATCTGAATAAAACATTCACAATTCAGTGCAATATAATAACATATTTTACATTAAATAAACAAAACAACAAATCTATTGGAGGCTCTTTGCTGTAGAACTATCAATTAGATGGAATACTAGCTTATTTAGGATTAGATCATGGAGTCGAAAACTGCTTCCCAGGTCAACGTTAAACGACCACACACTAACCATATATGCTCTCTAATGACCAAGGACAAAAATAAAGTGTTTATGTGTCGGATAGATAGGTACTTAATCATCCCTGAGTGGCATTCCAGCAGCTCACGTCAGAAAAACACCACAGTAATAATTGTTTTAAAACAGTAATAAAGTAAGTGATAATATGCATTTTTTAAATGCATGTATACAATTTAATTTACAAAAATATTTACCAAGTGTACATCTAAATACAGTGAGCTGACCTAAAACGTAGGAAGGGATGTAAACCTAAACAGTCTGTCTCAGTCGTCTTTGAGGGCTTCTGTTCTGTGAGGAGGAGACAGAGGTCGCCCCGGCAATAGGTCGTCCTGGCAACGGCGCCCTGTGTGAAGTGGGAGGGAAACGGACGCCGTAACCAGCTGCTGCGCACAACCACAGCTGTATTATGGGTTCCGTTACCACACCACCCACCAAACCTGCAGCCTCCAACCTCCAGCCTCCAGCGGCCCCCACCCACCCCGACAACACCACCTACCCCACCACACCCTCCACCTTCCTCCTAAGGATAGGCCAGGACAGATCCGGAGAACAGCGTCACAAACTCTGTGGTGAAGGAAGAGAAAAGGGAAGAAGATTAACATCGAAAAGAAAATGTTCGTTAAAAAGAAAAACCTGATCTGGCAAAATGCAAGACCAGATATCATCAGAAACAGAAGATCACGAGAATAGGACCGGTTGTCAATGCTTTCTGGCTGACTGAATACAACAATTCCGAAGGACTTGTCATAGAATTAGAATCAATAGAGTGGAAGGCCTCTGCTGTGTTAAATCGATCAGCTCTTTTAACCTCAATCGGTGGTAGTGCGGCCTTAGATAGTACATTATACAGTATATGAAGACAAGCCACTTCCGCACCTCTGACACTCATATTGGATTCTGGGTGACCTCATAGGACCTAGCGCACACACACACACACAAACACACACCAGGTATTTCCTTCCTCGTTGAACAAACACAATGTCTTTGATAAGAGAGAGAATCCACTGAATGAAGGATCTCTCTGGCTGATTGCAGCACCCCATTCATTATTCACGGCCCTCGTAGTAGCGATTCAACCACCACATCTCTCAACAGAGCAAAAACAAGGAAAGACTAAAGTGTGTCTGATTTCTACCCACCTGGAACCCGATGTGCCACCACCGCAGCATGGGTTCAAAGTCTGAATCCAACCGGCCCGAAACCAGAATCAACAGGTTGTAAAAACACCCCATAACGTACATCCTGTATCGACTTGTATTTGTACTTGGGTGTCTTCTGATAAAACAATAGTATCAAGCCTATTTTCTTCTCTAATATCATCCAGATATCACCCTTACCCTTTGCCCTCATACAACATACATATTCATCTATATTAAGGGGCCAATCACATCGGTCGTAGTGACCCAGATGTATTGTAGTGACATCCAGACAGAAGCGATATCGGATGCGTCAGAATGCCTGCCTTCCATCGGTATGTTTATCACAGATTCTGGCACCTCGACTAGAAGACGCTTAGCGTATGAGAATGGGCATGAGGGCATTCATTGGTCCTGAAAAACCTGTTTATGATTGATCTATCCCTGTAAGGGCATCATGCGCCACACGCGTCAGACAGGGGAAAACACGGAGGAATGGAGGAAAACATATTTGAATACTTTAAAGCAAAAAGGATGATAGAGAGAGGGAGGGGTTGGGCGAGAGAGGGACAGAGAAGTAGAGGTTGGATTGCAGAGGAGGCCAACTGCTTTTGAGGAACCAAAACAGTCGACAGACCGGGATTCAGCAGCTCGTTCACATCAGATCAGAAACCATGTAGTAAACTCTGATGTATATGCATGAATGTTTACAATCTCATAGAAGAAGGCAAGGAGATGATGGAAAGAGGGAAGGAGACAAAGTGAAAGACAAAAAAAAAACACACACGCACACACACACACACACACACATTGGCACATAAAACTAAACCATTGCAGAGTAAATCGCTGGAAAAGAGGAAGTGAAGGGTGGAGAGAGAGAGAGAGAGAGAGAGAAGAGAGAGAGAAGAAAACAGAAACCAAGGGTTAAACCAGGAAAGAAATCACCTACCCACACAGCCGACGACAACCTCAAGCAGAAGTGCAAAGAACATAAACATAAACATTCATGATTGATTATGACCCTGAAACAGTATGTTTCTTACCAGGGTTTTGCTGTGTGGTCCCCCGTTCTGCTTGTCCTGGTGTCTGACTCTCTGAGAGAAGAGTTCCTCTTAAATACACCATGATTTGATTTCACTTTCACTTCTCCTGATCCGTCAACTCCTCCTCCCTTCCTCCCTCCCTCCTCCCTCCCTTGCTTGCTCTCTGTCTATGTCTCTCGACTCTCTCAGCCTAACTGGGGTCAAATGTAAGGAAATGTACGAGGAAATGTAATGAACGTAAACCCAAGATGAAGGTTATGTAAGTAGCGCAGTAAGTAATAAAGAGTATGATACAATGGTGAACAAAATATTGGGTCTCAGAGTGATTTGTGTATCTCACTTCCACTACCATTTATATATGTAGGCGTAATAAAATAATTTCTTTCTTACTTCCCTTTTTTGTGAGGGATATGGAGAAAGTTATATTAGTTAAAATTGGTTTTCACTGCACAGTCCAGGATTACATATTTAGTGGAATAAAATGATAACATTGAGTGTTAAAGGATGCAATTATGAATGAATATCAATATATGTGAAAATAAATATTTGTGCAAAATAATAATAATAAACAACTGTATGGTGTAACTCCACACACACACAAACACATGCACGCACGCAAGCATGCGCGCACACACACGCACACACTCTTTTTTCTTCAAGAGGTAAAATATTACCTCATATATTACTGTAACATAGATAAGATAATGTAGTGTGTTTAAGATAAGATAAAATACTTTAAATGAAATAGATCAAATAAACACCTTACACTGAGACTCCACCTGTCGCACACACACGCGTCCACACACACAACCACAAACATCCAAACACATATTTGGATGTACAACACACGTACACGTACACACATGTGCACGCACGCACACACACACACACACACACACACACACACACACACACACTCACACGTACACACAAACACACAAATATGCATAGCACACACACACACACACACACACACACACAAACACCCACACAGCTAATTGGACCCACCTGTGCATCCAAGCGGGTGTGACCGGCGGTTATCAAGCCCCGGGCCCCTGGAAAGTCCGGTGGATTTCCACCAGGGCCCCAGCCCCCCCAGGGAGTAGGTGAGAGGAAGGGGAGGACCCCCCCCCCCCCCCCACATCCCATCAGGCCCCTCCCTCCCTCCCTCCCTCCCTCTCTCAGGTTCCAGCAGATCACACTCTCCTCACGTCATCATTCAAGGTTGTGAAATACGCAGCACCCCTCAGAGTCATTTCTAACACTTCTAAACGCCACCTCTCCCAGGTCGCTCATATGGAACACTATACATATTACACCGTCTACTCCTCTACCATCAGGTCGCTGTAACTACGGCCACCAGAAAGAACATAACTCCCTTTAATCTCCTTTATTCCCCCGGCCATCAGTTTCGCCCCCCAGAACAGGACTTGTACTTTCTCCAGTGTTACACTGGAGAATGAGTCGCTGAAAGTTTGAGTTGCTGAAAGGCGTTTGTAATCTTTTCTTAACCGAGCCATATACTGACGGACAAAGATATCTGATTTGAATCTGAAATTCAAATCCGCCTCCGTAATGAGACCTACAGAAAATGGTGATCTGTATACAGAGCGTACCTTGTTATCTTCTGTGTGTCGGTTCTCAGATTTTTAACGGTTTTAATGTCATTCATTTAAATTTTGCTATTTGAAGGACCTTGGTCTGCATGTTGCTATGAAAAGTGCTACATAAATAAAGTTGAGAGGAGCACAAAGGTAGGGAATATATGAATCAGATATTATATATAATCAGTGATACTTTTTGTTTTATTCTATTTTATATTGTACATACATTTTATGTATATTTTACTATGTTGCACTTCATTCCACATCTTTTTAACCTATTAAGCCTCCTACATATTGTTGGCCGACATGGCAGGCTCTTTCTGTACAAATGACAATAATACACTTTGACATATACACACGATTCAATTTCACACCCAAGACAGAAAAGATCAGATTTAAGTTAAATGGTTGTCACTCAACAGTTCATCTCCATTAACATATTGGGACAAAATGCGTTTTGAGACACTAAATTAAAATTAAACTAAACTAAACAATGTACTTATGGATGAAATCGCTTAGTATTACCTCATCCTCCTTTTTGAGGAGTATGAGATCAACAGATTTGAAAGTCTGTAAATTGGATAAAATTATTCAATTAAAATAAAAATCTTTGAAATACTCCGCAAGATAACGAGACACACAGTGAGTGGAGACAAAGGTGGTGAAAAAAACAGCAGAATACGCAATGGGAAAAATACTTTATTCGTTTTGATTTCTTTAGTTCATCTTAATGTTCTCTCGTTGAAATTAGGAGTTTGCTGACTTTTTTGAGTAATTCAATGAGAACATGAAAGGCCTCACACAGGCAATAATGCTTCAATCAATCATATCTTCACACACGCATGCACATACACTCACAATGCATAGGGAATACAAGATAGGAAGACTTGAATCATATGTGTGTATGTGCATGTGTGTTTTTGAGCATATTCTCCTTTGTATGCGCCAGCGTAAGGAGGGGTGTGTGTGTGTGTGTGTGTGTGTGTGTGTGTGTGTGTGAATTATTAAGGGTTAGGCACAACTCCTGTTTGAGTTCAAAACTATGTGTGTGTATTGATGTTTTTGCGTTGACGTTTGTGGATGTGTGATGGTGTGTGTTTCTCTGTGTGTTTGCATAATGCAGCGTTGACATGGGGGCCGCTCCGGTTCCGATGCCCACGTCGCTCCTTAAAACAGACGCTTCTCGTAACTTAGGAGCAAGAGACAGAGAGAGAGAGAGAGTGTGTTAGGGACACATCACATGACCATGCTGCTAGTTCTGAATAAAAAATAGGAACTTGAGCTCCAACAAGGACTTGGTCTGTGTGTGTGTGTGCATGGCCGTGTATCCCACACATCAAACCAGCAGATATATTATGCACACTCAGCAGATAATAAGGGAATTATCTTCACCACTTAACACCAGTGGCCATCTGTCTGTCTCACAGCTGTGTGTGTGTGTGTGTGTGTGTGTGTGTGTTTTTAAGTGTGTGTGTGTGTGTGTTTTTAAGTGTGTGCGTGTGTGCGTGCGTGCGTGCGTGCGTGCATGTGTGTGTGTGCGCGTGTGTGTGTGTACCTGTGCAGGCCGTGAACCCCTCCCTCGTTCTGGGCGGACGTAGTCCTCCTCTCAAACTTCAGGTCTCCAGAGTACATCATGATCCTGTGGGACAGGAAACACCAGGGGGTTGGAACCGTTCCTCCAGGAGCTCCCGGAGCGCCTGCACTACACATCATCTAGCTACTACTAGTCTGTGTTCCGCACGGACTAGTAGTAGCGCTTGGGGCTGAACCATTTGGGGAAGTAATCGAATTACGATTATTATTATATAATTTTTTTAAAGTTCCTTATGTTCTGTATTATTCACTAAATAAGCAATGAATCATTATATGTATGACCCTGACCAACACAACATTGGAAGCAGTCAACATATAAACTGCTCTTTCCTTGTGTTGAGATGAATTGATGCATGAATTTATATTATTCCATCTTTATTTAACTATTGAATTGTAAAAGAAAAATAAATGTGATCTTATATATTACTAATATTACTGATCTCCAGTCAGTAACAGTACCAAATCACAAAAAAAAAGTATATATATTTTTTAATCACAGCCTTTGTGATTTTGAAATCTAGTTTTATTGCTTGGTGATGTTGGTTTGCACAGAGCGTTTTACGCTGTGGGACACATGACGTGTGAGGGAGAAGTCATTCGATGGAGTGGATTGAATAATGGGGAGGGGGAGAGATAAATAGAGAGGGGCCAAGAGAGGAGACGGGCCAGAGGAAGTGACAGAGAGAGTCCCACGTTTGGAAATCCTTTTAAGCTGAAACAAGACGAAAACTCTAGAAAAAGTGCATCTTAAAAAAAGGATGAAAATATTTCTTATCCGATTATTAGATGAAATAATACCTGGTATCTAAAATAGCAGATGGAGGCAGTCCTAGTATCACAAACCCTAGCTAAACTACAACTCATTGAGTCAGACTTGTGTATATACAGAATTAATTATTACAATAAACTCAAAATACACCACAAACACCGTTAAAACACACATTTTAAAATGCATTCTTATACGATTGTCCCTTTATCAGGAAAATCACATTCATGATTATTACTTGCAAAGAAATAAAATGGTCAATAAAATGTTGATGTCCTATATAACCGTTATGCTTAATGTAGCCACATTGGGGTTTACATATTTATATTATGCGTATGTGTGGGTTAGTGCGTTTATGTGTGCGTGTGTGTGTGTGTGTGTGTCCGTGCTGACCTCAGCTGGGTGAGGCTCTTGGCCCCGATGTCCTGGCACGAGTGCTGGATCCCGGCCAGCAGGTAGGGGACAAACAGGTGGATGGAGCCCTTGTCCTTCACGGCCCCGGACACGCCCTGCGCCACCTTTATCTTATCGTTCTCACTGCGGAGGCGGGTGATCACAGGGAGGGGGGGGGGGGGGGGGGGGGGGGCATCAGAGGGAGGGGGGGGGAAGAGGGAAAGGTAAATGGTATGTACTGGAGGATTGTGAGGGCATTCCAGTGAAGGGAGTAAACGCCAAAGCAAACGTGTGGTTTGCGTTCCTGTTGTGTTCAGGCGGACCGCGGGCCATCGGGTCGTCTCTGTGGTTGCCCAGGCAGCAGCTCTCTGTCTGCCGGTAACCACGGTAAACACCAGAACTGGTTACCCATGCTGCCTGGGAATGTGGAGGAACTGTATATAGTTTGCCAAGCGGAATAATTTGTGTGCCAAGCAGTAGTGTGTGTGTGTGTGTGTGTGTGTGTGTGTGCCAAGCAGTAGTTAGTGTGTGTGTGTGCCAAGCAGTAGTGAGTGTGTGTGTGTGTGTGTGTGTGTGCCAAGCAGGCGTTTGCGTGTGTGTGTGTTTGCAGAGTGAGTGTGTGTCAAGCAGTAGTGTGTGAGTGTGTGTGTGTGTGTCAAGCAGTAGTGAGTGTGTGTGTGTGTGTGTGTGTGTGTCAAGCAGTAGTGAGTGAGTGAGTGAGTGAGTGAGTGAGTGAGAGTGTGTGTGTCAAGCAGTAGTGAGTGAGTGAGTGAGTGTACCTGAAGTAGCGTGTCTGTGAGCCCAGGTTCTTGTCCATGGCGTCCAGCGAGCCCATCCCCCGGTACTTCTTCAGCCGGATGCCGTCGGAGAAGAAGTACTCCCCCGGGGCCTCGTTGGTGGCGGCCAGCAGAGACCCCATCATCACTACAGAGAGAGAGAGAGAGAGAGAGAGAGAGAGAGAGAGAGAGAGAGAGAGAGAGAGAGAGAGAGAGAGAGAGAGAGGCAGTGAGCAAGACAGAGAGAGAGGCAGTGAGCGAGAGAGAGAGCGAGAGCGAGAGCGAGAGAGAGAGCGAGAGAGAGAGAGAGGCAGTGAGCAAGACAGAGAGAGAGGCAGTGAGCAAGACAGAGAGAGAGGCAGTGAGCGGGAGAGAGAGCGAGAGAGACATGGGGCCAACCCCAAAGTCCGGACTCACAGACTTTGCTGCACGTTCGCAAAATTAGTAAGGCCTCAGGGCTGTCCGAATGTCCAATTTCAAAGGGCGTGAGGGTTTGAGTCCACACTTAGTGAGCCCTTTCCGTGAGTCCGCATCAGTGCAGACTTAACCTAAGGGAATTACCCACAGTTCAAAGCGTTGTGACGTTTACCGTGGGGACCATAGAGAAATCCGAAAATTAGGAAGGTAAACAACAAACAAATTATTAATAATTAGGAAAGTTGGAAATATGGAAAAATATGTTCAATGAGGCAGCCGTCTGCTGTGCCTGGAAAGCAACAAACAAACTGTGTGTGGAAAGCAACAAACTTAAAATTAAAATTCCCAAACCGGTAACCCGCAAGTGTCAGCAACATCTTTGTCATTAAACGTTGCCAAGGTAACATGTTCTCTCATGAAGTGCTGTCCCGATCCCATTTTTACCTATCTGAGCCCATGTGGCCTCACACACTCACTCACTTAAGTTAATTAGCACCTGAGCTCAATTAAGTCTGTGAGTCCTTAGTCCTCAGGGCTCACTTTGGGATTGGCCAATAGAGAGGCAGTGAGAGAGACACAGAGAGGCAGCGAGAGAGACATAAAGGCAGCGAGAGAGAGAGACATAAGCTGCTTTTCACATACGACCTCCGTCTTTTCTCCGCATTTGTGGAGCAGGAGGTTAGACCGTGAGGGTCATTCACACTTATTCACACTTAATGCCCGATATGTGGAGATCGGTGTCAGTGGAATCTCCGGCTGCTTAAGGGGGGCGGGCTTGCAAGGGACGGCATATGACGTAGGGTCAGAAGAGGCGGGATCAGGTTTGTTTTGGTTTGACCGCAGACAGCACGCAGGCAAAACGGGCAGAACTCATCGTGATCATGTTAAATGTTGCTGCAGCGATGCATATATTCCGTTGCATCCACAACATCCGCATCGATCGATGAAAGATTGGAGCATAAGTTACAGACAAATAGAAGAAACGACGAACAAGAAAGGCGTCGCGAACGACTGCATTACCGGAGGAAGAGAGCGTCTTTTTTGGCTTCATTTCACATCTAACAAACACTGGGACAAATGTAGTTGATTTCTGTGTTTAACTGAGAAAACAGGGAGTGGAAGGACGGGACCCTATAATGTTCAGCTAACTGTTGTCAATAATAATTGTTACGAGAGTAGCGCATGTGTGTGCGCGAGAATGGCAGTGCGTGTGTGTGAGTGGACGAGCGAGGAGAGTGAGCGGTAGCGTGTGTCAGTTTAGTGAAGTAATGAACGAGTCCGGTTGTGTCTGTGCAAACGTGTAGACCCTACTGTAAAGTTAGTGAAACTAAGAATAAAGTACCCAGCCTGTCAATAAGTGGCCGCTTCATTCCGACCATATTCAAACCTATAAGCAGACCCATTGCCGGTCAAAGTGATTCCCCGAGAGAATCGATGGAGCGGAACGTCGCTTTTGTGCTCCTCGACAATGGTCTGGGAGCCGACAGCCGATAGAGAGGCAGCGAGAGAGACATAAAGGCAGCGAGAGAGAGTCATAGAGAGGCAGCGGTATATATATATACCCATCACAAAACCCATTTTGAGGACATATGATCTTCCACAATGGACATGCACACATCCATCCCCACAGCCCGCCCCCATAACCCACCGGTAGAGGCCCCCAGGGCCACAGCCTTGGCGATGTGTCCCACCGTCTGGATCCCCCCGTCGGCCGTCACCGGCACGCCGAAGCGCCGGGCGTACTCCGACACCTTGTAGACCGCCGTGGCCTGCGGCCGCCCACACGCCAGCACTGAAGGGGGGAGAGGAGAGGGAGGAGAGGAGGGGGGGCAGGGGAGAGGAGAGGGAGGAGAGGGGGGAGGGGCAGGGGAGAGGAGAGGGAGGAGAGGAGGGGGAGGAGAGGAGAGGGGCAGGGGAGAGGAGAGGGAGGAGAAGGGGGAGGGGCAGGGGGGAGGGAGGGAGGAGGGGGGGCAGGGGAGAGGAGAGGGAGGAGAGGGGGGGGAGAGGAGGGAGGAGAGGAGGAGAGGGAGAGGGAGGAGGGGGGAGAGGAGGAGGGAGAGGAGGAGGGAGAGGGAGGAGGGGGGGGAGAGGAGGGGGGAGATGGAGGGGTGGAGGAGGGAAGAGATGGAGGGTGAAAATGGAGGAGAAGAGAGAAAAGTGGGAGAACGAAATGTGTTTTATAAATTCGACAGTTGCGGTCCTCGAATCATATCGTATCAAATTCGATTTGAAAATTACAGTTTTGCTGCATTGTGGAACTATATTTCTACAAGAATGATGATTTGATTTCAATAAATCACATTTAATTCCGCTGTGTGTTTATTTAGTTAAATCTTACTAGTAACAGTAAAAGTATAATAAGCCACTTGAGGCTGTGATGTACAGTGAGACAGCTAGGGGTCGCTGTTGGGCTAAACTCAAACTGTTGGCCACAGACTCTTGTGGCTTCGTGGTTCGTTCAAGTAGGCTGAATATGGATCAAGCTATTTTTACCATCACTCAACTCTATGCTATATCAACAAAACAACAAATAAATATCATTCCGATTGGCCGTTGAGGCTGCCAGATTGGGAGGCTTGTCGATTGGCTGGTGGCTTTGGTCTGTGAAATGGACCTCTGTGATTGGTCACGGGGCCCGTCACTCACCTTCCTGTGTGATGCAGATGGAGCCACTGCCCATGCCGACCCGCAGTCCGTCGACGCCGGCGTCTATCAGGTTCTTAGCCTGCGCTGCTGTCACCACTGGAGAGAGAGAGTGAGTGAGAGATCGAGAGAGAGAGAGAGGGGTTGAGGTACAGAGGGGGTCTCGCCCGCGGTGTAATACAATGTAGAACCTCTACTGATCATACATTATTGTTGTCGAGACGCATAATGTGACACTGTTGTTAGACTAAACTTAAACAGACCCATAAAACTAAATTGTCAATATTGGAATTAAAAGGAAGCCCCAGCAATATTATTTTCAGTTCTCTCTTCACGCATTTGTTGTGAAATTCTTGACTGCAATATTATTAGGTGATGTTGAGTGGAGTAACCACAAGCCATTGTTACTTAAAATCAATCCATCAATGAACCAGTTGGCCAATTTCGAATTATCGGGGGGGGGGGCGAGCCGGGATTACTGGCTGGTGGAGTTGTTGACGGGGGGGGTATTATCATTATTATATTATTAGAAAATGGAAAAATGCGCGGAATAGAAAATGCGCGGATCATTGTTGTTGTGGGGGGGGGGGGGGGAATCAATTTGTGGCGCTCGTTGTTCAATCTGTGGCGCAGCGCCACACATTGGCCTATGTGTGGGAAACACTGCTGTCATTATGTGTGATAATGACCTGTGGCTCAACCCTCTGAGTGAGTGAGTGAGTGAGTGAGTGAGCGTCTCACCGTTTCCTCCTATGACCTGCAGGTCGGGGTATTTGTTCTTGATGTATTTGATCATGTTGATCTGGAAGATGGAGTTGCCCTGCGACGAGTCCTGCAGAGAAAAGCATGACATCACCGTCGGCATCAGAACAGTGGTCCCCAGTCCAGTCCAGTCCCTAGTCCAGTCCAGTCCCTAGTCCAGTCCAGTCCAGTATTGATGACTGAACTACTGTTGGTTTGGCAGTAGCCAAACCAACAGTAGTTAAAACCGGCAGTAAGCCAGGGATAAACCAGTGGTAAAAACCATTGGTGTAAACCAGCGTGGCGGTGTAAAACCAGCGTGGCGGTGTAAAACCAGCGGGCCCGGTGCCGTACCAGTACGACCACGTCCACGCCGCTCTGCACCAGCACGTCCAGCCGGTACTTGTCGTCCTCGTGCGTGCCGATGGCGGCGCCGCACAGCAGCTGCTTGCGGGAGTCCTTGGACGCCAGCGGGAAGTCGCGGTTCTTCTTCAGGTCCGTGCGCGCGATGATGGCCACCAGTGCGCCCGCCTCGTTCACGATGGGCAGCTTGCCTGGGGGAGGGGGCGGGGGGGGGGTGGGAGGAAGAGGAGGGGGAGGAGGGAAGTTCACTCAATGACCAGTCTACTAACCCGAGCGTCCTCGACGGTCGACAGAACAGTCGGTCGACGGACGATCAGCCAACAGTGAGTTGGAGTCAGTTTGACTAACAGTCAGTCAACAGTCGGTCAGCCAATGAGTCAGCCACCAAATAGAGAGTCAAGTCAGTCAGTGAACAGTCAACAAACAGTGAGCCATGGCGGGCGGTGGGGGTGGATGAAGCGGTAGATCTGGCTGGTCTGGTAACCAGAAGGTTGCTGGTGCAATCCTCATTGAGCGGTAGTTCATTAATACACAGGATCAGATGTTATAATCCCTTGTGCCAAAATCCAAGGAAAACACATATTCAGAAGCGCCTGCCCAAACCAACCTTATGAGCACGCTGGCCACTGAGCTACCAACCAATGTTGAAAAACACAAGACAAATGGCCCAACTAACAGCAGTATGCCGTATGCAGCATTTCATTGGGGTTATCAAGTGGGCACCCTCTTTCACAGATGTTTCGTTAAGTTAGGCCCAGGAAACCTCCTGAGGGCTTAACAATGAAACCAGCGTCCTGGACTCACCCCCCCCTATGCTGCCACCACATTGCCACATTTAATGCATCTAAATACTATAAGTATATAATGAGTATCCTAGCATGTAGTATCCTTGTTCTATTCCTGGCTTGGGAGTGTCAGAGAGTTCCTGAGCAAGAAGCCAAACTCCCGCCCCCGCTCCCCTAACCCATGCCCATTGGCTGCATCCACCTCACCTTTCTTACTCCGCTGAAGAATCTCATTGGCTTCTTTAAGGGTCACTCCATCAGGAGCGACCACCAGATCCTCCCTCTTGGTCATAACCTGGGAGGGGATTGAAGAAACATGTTGTCGTAATCATAATAAAAGACGAGATGTCAGGTTGGACAGCTGACCAATCAGGAGGCTTCAAAACACACATATTTTGATTCAATTAATCTGCATGCAGATTAGAGTTAGCCTTGAGGCATTAAACTATTTCATATGGAAACTGAAAGAAACTCACTATTATAGTAGGTGACTTTTACAAAGACAGTTAAATATCGTTCACATGGATCAAGTGAAGAGAGCAACTCTCAGTCTAAGAGTCCCTGAACAAAACAGTTGAACCATATATTTCCACATCGCTCCGGTGCTGCTAAGCAACGTATCCCAGTGAGCCCCGCCCACCTGGCTGAGTGGCAGGTCGTGCTCCTCCCCCTTGAGGAAGTCGATGTCCCGGGAGGAGATGATGCCGACCAGCTTGCCGCCCATGTTGCCGTTGTCTGTGATGGGGATGCCGCAGAAGCCGTGGCGCGCCTTGGCCGCGAAGACGTCCCGCACACGCTCAGACGGGCTCATCACCACCGGGTCCGTGATGAAGCCCTGCTCGTAGCGCTGGGGGAGGGGAGGGAGGGGGAGGGGGGGGAGAGGGGAGGAGCGGAGGGAGGGGGGTCGGCGTGGTAGAGAGAAGCACCATAGATGGAGGGGAGGGAGACAAAGGGGTCAGAGGAGGAGGAGGAAGGTCTAATAAACTCTAGGAAATGACTGCGAAAGAAAAGGAGACGAAAGAAGACGAAGGAAGCCTTGACGGGGCAAGTGAGGAAGTAGGTGGAAGGAAGGATGAGGGGAGGGGAGAGCGGCAGACGAAAGACGCTGCTAAAAGCTGGAGGGCAATAGGAGAGAGAAACGATTTAGGAAAATAATCGAATTGTGTTTTTTTCCGACCAATATGGCGATTGTGATTTAGCATGCGATTTTGCTTTTTAAAGTTCCTCATCTTCTGTAGTATTGGCCGACACAAAATTGGCTACAGTCAACATAGAAACGTTTCTTTCCTGTCGTTGTAATAAACATGTAAACATGTGCGACTTGACCACATGGTGGTAGTAGAGGAAAGCTGTTTTTAGCTCCGCTGCAACTCTCTGCCTGCACGTTTTAAATATCTCCGGTAAGGCAACCTGGTCAGAGCATGTGCGGGGCGGCGTGCTGTACCGTGGATCCAGTGTCTTTACCAGAGCCTTAAACCAGGCCTTGGTCACAGTGTTGAGGGGCATCAAATCTTTCCCTATGAACTCCGCTATCGCCTTGAGTCATTTCGCAGATTTGAATCTCGTTCATATGAGTTATACTCTGGAACCTTTCCGTCAGTGATCCCTCGGGGGTCGGGTCTTTAGCCATGCATGCATCATACATGCTCTTTTGAATGAAAAAGCCCCCCCCCGTTCTGCGAGGCCATGTGAATAGTATGTCAACATAAACAAATCAAAGCGTGAGAAGTTGTTTGCTTCATCCACTGCTCTCACTCGCATGTCACGTGATCGTAGGTATAAACCCCCACGTGGCCGTCTGATTGGTTAGATTGTGTAATGTCAAAACAAAGACTTTGCCATTTGAAAATCGTGTTCTATTACATTGCGATGACGGTTTGAATTCCATTAATCGTTCAGCCCTAATTAGAAGTGCTCAAAACAAGACAAAGAGACAGACGGAGGAGCAATAGGGCAAGGGACAAAGGAGAGAGAGACGGAGTGAATGACAATGAAACAACGGAAAACAGAAAGAGAGCGAGACACAAACGAAAAGAGACCGAGAGAGGAGCAAGACAGAAATGGCGTGACGGAGAAAGAAAGACGGGTGCGCCGAAGTACCTTGACTTTGCGGACTTCGTTAGCCTGGAACTCGGGAGTGCAGTTGTGGTGGATGAATCCGATGCCTCCCGTCAGCTGCAGAGAAGGAACGCCAATGAGCTTTGGGTGCGCGCGTCACGTATGCATGGGTTTACAAGGGACTACCGCAAAACACATTCACCTTTGGGACATTCAGCAGAACCAACCTAAACGCAAGGCGACCGGCAGCTTAAATAACCCTAACCTAACAGTTAGGATTAGGTGCCTTGCTCAGGGACACGTCGACACTCACAGCTAGGAGGAGCCGGGAATCGAACTAGCAACCTTCCGGTCACAAGTCAACGGCTCTACCTCCTGAGTTACTGCAGTCAGCTGAAACAGTCAGCGTTAGGGATCATTCAGAGCACATCAGCCAAGTGTCTCTGTGTACTTACTGCCATGGCGATGGCCATGCTGGCCTCTGTGACAGTGTCCATGGGGCTGGACACCAGGGGGGTCTTCATGGTGATCTTCTTGGTCAGGGCTGAGGTCAGGTCCTGGAGGGTGGTGGGGGGGGGGGAGCAATGTGTATTAACCCACCAATAAAATGTGAATACACTGTAATGGCTCGGTTTGCTGTAACGTGAACCTGACAGGGATTTCTAGCCGCTACTCTACGAGAGGGCATGACATCATCAGTGCACAAGATACACACACACACTAAAACAATGACACATGCAATAAAACATTGATGACGGAATCGACCCGATCAAATAGCAGACAGGGCTGGCGAGGTCCAAACGGATACAGTTTCACATGCTGGCCATTTAAGCAGCAGGCGGACACAAACGGTGGGAGGGAGGGTGCTTTTACCCAAAGTAGGGTGCAAACATGGGGGCTGGGTGGGCCTCAGTTGGAGTTGAACCCCACAACCCCGGCAGTGTTTATACCATTTGAGCCAGACAGGAGAATGTTTTATTTAGCGCTGGTATTAGACGTTGGCCCAATACCGGGCTAAAATAAGCGAGCAATTGGGGTCATAGAACTGGGCCACCCAGTACGACAATCGAAATGGTTAGACCAACGGCCTGTATTTCCTGCTCGTTATACGGTGCGTCATAGCAGTCACGCATGAAACTGTCAGTGAACCAGCAGAACCTGTATTTGACTGTGTATCGCGTGGGCTTTCCTGTTAACAAGTGCCATGAGGAAGGAGCACTCGACGGCAGACATGTTGGAACAGAGAAGGGTTTATGTCTGGAGCGTTTGGACCACTCACCACGTGGTCCGCGGAGAAGTCGATGTACCCTGGTAGAATCAGGACGTCACTGTGGAGATGGAGAGATGCAGCTCTAGGTTAGGGCCAAAAGTGTGGGATTATTCTGAATGGCACCAGTTGGGATTACAATACACAAAGAATCAAATACTCTGTTTATGAACACAAAGATGAAGATGGCGTCATCTTAACAATGACCTGATGGGTGGGCAAATCGTGACACTACTTCTTGATGGAAATTGTATACAGACATGAAATAATAAAATATAGATTCAAATCAGCGCTGAACACTACAGTTGGAATCCAGACACCTGTTCAGTAAAAAAACACTTGATTATGATTATGTATTTGATTATTTGGTTAGGGTTTACATTTCAAAGATTTTTGCCTGTTTTGATGCCTTGATTGATGCCTGATTTGATGCCTGTTTTCTCCAGCAGACTCTCATGTCAACAAGCTCCATCCAACAACAACACTAGATCACTTACACCCTTCCCTACGACCTTTGACCTGGACGGAATGGGACAGATGCTACTAGTAAAAATATCCCCGCTGGATGTTTCCCCCCCCCCCCCCCCCCCCCGGATCAGGAATAGAATCCTAGAAAGGACTGGCCAGGAACCGTCCAGCGAGGGATCAGCTCCCGAGCGAGGTTTGCAGAGAGGGGAGTGTCCCGTTACCATGCTGTGGACGCCACGTGTGTCTGCTGAACTGCTTGACGCCATGGGTACTGGACCAGGTATGTCAGTACCCATGACATACATGGTCAAACACGCTGTGCCACGAGGCGTGCCATCGGTCCAATAACTCATTTGCTCTGTGACCAAAAGTATGGCCACGCATCTCCCTCACTTTGTATTAGACCCAAAGGCTTATAAGGGTGGTCTGTGTGTACTGGTTCAGTGTCATTAGAGCCAAGAACGTTGCTAATGCAACTGGTTGGGACATTAATGTCAAACTTCCTTTGCTGGCTGTGTTCTGTTACAGGCCTACAATGAACCCATTTGAACACATCCAACCTAGCCACTGCCACCTGCCAACTTTTCCCTTTCCATACAGGCTCCCCGGCACCGGTCACCAGGGTGTGTGAACACCTGGAATCCCCAACCTGGTGGTGTTGGACACAGGAGCAGAAATGAATCACATCAGGTCGATCTCTTTGTGAATAAGCAGCGGGCTGCAGGGCATCTATAAACGACACAACCTCTGCAAGCACATGCAAGCTTCTCCTGTTTGAAAGGTGGGAGCCGATTGGTTGATGGTTGATTTTGCTCTCACAAGAAGCGTGTAATTCAGGATTAAAGGATTTAATGATTTAAGATTTAAGGATCAGAGAATTCCTTTTATATATATATATATATATATATATATATATATATATTCCTTTTATATATATAGAATTCCTTTTATTTATATATATATATATATATATATATATATATATATATATATAAAAGGAATTCTCTGATCCTTAAATCATGCACGATGATGAATTACACACTTCACGTGATATATATATATACATACATACACACGTACTTGTATATAAACAATACATAATAAAGAGGTCTTGCATTGGTAAAGTCACTTGAAAGTTGGCTAAAGATTTATTCATAGATAGATAGATAGTAACTAGTCAGGAATTACACTAAATATGTTGGTGTGGGCGATAATTCATTATCGAGACCAAGTGTAGGCACAAAAGTAGAACAAAGAACAATGTGTTTGTTGGCTTGTTATGGAGTCGTAATGTGTGTGGTTGTTTTGCATTCCCAATCTCTAGTAGTATCGGTCCAGAGTCCAGAGTGGATGCAGGTTAATATGGAGGAACGAAGGGGTTGAGTCTTGTGCAACACATTGTGCAAGTTCGGATCTAAATGTGGGACCTGTTGGTATAGACTGGTCAATTTAGAGTAAAGCCACATGGAGCAGCGGTCCATAAATTACAGCGATGATGAATGGATTTGCTGTTCTACAAAACCATCCTCCGTTACGTCACACAAGTAAGGGGAAAGGTTGACAATGAAAAACAATGCAACGCCGTTTACCAGTATTGGTGTCATTGGAAATATGCATTATTGTAAAAATATCACTGGTGCGGGTAGCTGCAATAAAACGGTGTATATTGGCAAATAAAATACGTGCATCCGAGTGCACAGACCACCTAAATAACACCCCCATGGTATAAACATCAGTGCACTGCTTAGGGGTGCATCAACAATCCCATGGAGACAATCCTGCGGAAACGACTTCATCTGCCATCACCAATGAGAAATATGTCTCATGTTGCCTTCTAGCAGGGGGAATGGTCCCCCGATCCGTGGACGTTACGGCCACCATGGCAGGTTAGCAGCAGAAGCCATAAAAGTAGGGTGCCATTTACTTGTACGTGAGCCCGTCTCCCCCGTTGAACAGTTGCTGGCCCGTCAATCCGTCCTCCGGGATGTAACCCGTCTGTCCGCTGATCAGGAATTCCGCCATGGCGTCCGAAACGCGACCGATTCAATGTTCAGTGTTCAATGTTTTTAATAAAAGCAAAAGTGTGCGAAGGCCCGAGAGACCCAGCGATAACTTTCCTGGTCGCTTGGCGCTTGCGTGTTGTCGCCTGCAGTGTCAGGACGCTCCGGGTCGGACGTCTTCCTCACTTCCACAAAAGGCTATCCCCGACCACCGCCGACGGCTGGATCCCCAGGGTGTGTGCTTAGTTAGATCTTGAACGGGAACGGCCGATAATTGATGAAGTCCCCAGTCTTTTTTTCTTGCAGGTTGTTTGTTGGCCTCATAGCCTGCATCAAGGGGTAACTAGCACGTGTATCGTGTCCCAGCAGTCAAACCGGTTTTCCTCCCCGACTTCTCCCAAGACGTCAGATCCGGCTCGCCCCGCCCACACCAGATCGACGAATCGTTGAGCGATCAGTACTGGTGAATTTACGCTAGATGGCGCAATTTCCATCGCTTTCAACGTCGCAACTAGGGCCATATCCCCACCGCACGAGTTTTGTCCACATAAAGCGCATAAATACGCCTATATTTGGTCATCGATGTGTTTTCCTAAAGTCCATATACATGCATGTCTAGTTTATTTTTGACAACACAAGCGAGGAAGTACACACAGTGTGGGTTAATGGATCTACTGTGAAGAGGGCCTTTAGGATTATAAGGCTCCTCAGCACTCAAACAAGCTCTTATGCACACATTTTCAGTATAGTCTATAAATATAGTGACTATGCATATTAACGTCTTAGTTTATTTTACAGATCCCTTATTGAATTATAAATCTAATGCAAATAGTGTTTCTGTTAACAGTAAATTATGCTTTTCCTTTTAGTTTAGTTTTTCATGTTTTTAGCACAATCCTGTGAGCATTGCCACTTTCATTTCCCTGTACTGAACTTGAATTAAATGTACATATTCTTGTTTAGTCACTTAAATTAAAATGCAATGGATTGATCACAAACCATGTTTACATTGACAAATATATATAATCTTGAAAGCTTTCTTCAAATGAGAAACGTATACTGAGTTACTATTGAATTTGCTGTATATCATTAAAACACCAATCACAATTTCCGTTATGGTTAGTATAAATCTTCTGAACTATGAGAAGCCCCCCCCCGTACAGTGTATACAATAGTATTAATAACCACACAGGAGACAGGTGCCGGTTTTAAAAACTCTCAGTAACTAGTTCTGTATTAATGTACAACCGTTGAAAATTACATATTTTTTTTGGGGGAGGGGGGGGGGGTCTTTTGTTTTTCTTCTTCAAACGATTCCTCAGCCATATTCCAGACGGAAACAAAACAAACAAAAAACTGAAGAGGGGGGGGGAAGAAACTACCATACAATACAAATAAAATAAAAGACAAAAAAGGGATAAGGAGGCAAATTAATAGCTTGTTTATTTTTTTTTTTTCATTCCGGAGTGTTTGAGCATGGATGTGTGCGTGCGCGTGTGTGTGTGTGATGATGTGAGTGTTGTGGTATGCACGTGCATGCGCTTGCTTTACAATGAGCAGAGTATTTAATGGACGTATGGGTTATGCTCTTAGGTTCAGCTGGGCTTTCACAGTCCGATCACGGGGGGTGGGGGGGGGGGGGGGGGGTGGACATCAGGAGAAGATCTACATTTTACTAACATCAGATACAAAGTTTTTTTTACATCCACCTTTATCGAGTTCGTCTTGCATGGTTAGAAATCACAAAAAATATAAACACGGCAAATAACATCTAGCCACCATCATGGCAGCATCATAGACCCAACGCAATCACAATTTCTGACCGGCTCTAATTGATACCAAGGGAGTTCAGGTGCTTTATAATTGACAGGACAAGGACACTCCCCCCAGCACAGATTCGGAACCAATCAGAAACTCACAAATGCCTGCTTCACCAGTCGACCCCCCAGCAGTTCAAATTTAACATTTGGTTGCTCTTAATAGAGTTTAACGTTATCTTTTTTATCTAATCAAATTGTGAGGTCATACTGAACGAAATCGAAACAGGTCAAACGGGAAGCGTTCCATGCGCTGTACACCCTGGGGAACGTCTTCAGCTGGGTACCAACAAGAAACGGCGTCATCTGGGTGACTGGACCGCAAAAGCAGAGAAGTCTTGGAAACCGCCAAGAGTGACACGCAACAGCTTCTGCAAACCAGGTGTTCTGGAAACGGAAGGATGTTGAGAAGCAAAGTGGGGGGGGGGGGGGGGGGAGAGACCCCATGAAGAGGAGGATACAATCGTGCCATTCTGCCTACCCTGCCAGACCACAGCCAGAGAGGGAGAGGGACGGGTGAGAGGGATCGATGAGTGAGAGATGACACACACACACACACACACACACACACACACACACACACACACACACACACACACACACACACACACACACACACACACACACACACACACACACACACACACACACACACACGTGAAGTGAAGGATGTATGGACCGTGAGCAGGTGAAGGATGGAAGGAAGGAAGGAAGGATGGCGGGGGGGGGGGGGGGGGGCATGCTGGTGTTTGGCGGGCGTGGTTGAGGGCTTCAGGTGTCGTGGAAGTCCTTCAGCAGTGTGCGTCGTCTCTGCTCTGCGATGTGCATTTGATTCTCCAGATCCTGCAGGGACACGAGGGCGTCAACACGAGGGTCAAGAACAGGCCTGTCCACACTCACACGTGCAACCGTTATTAAGCCATTGATTTCATTGATTGAAGTTATGGACGAGGCCATTGCTTGAGATTTGCATCCATCAGCAGACACTCCCCATATTTGGCACATTGAGGCGGGCCTTGAATGCCGCCTCGCACTAGTCTCTGGCCAACGCTCATCAATATTCAAAGCGCAATACATTTTTTTTATGAAATAAAACTGTCAAACGGGGGCCTCTCAAAATGCATCATATGGAGATGGACTCGCCATGGAGATCCTAGCCGAATGAAGAAACAATGTACTCGCTTTGTGTTGTCCAATAATTAAACCTCATTCTTTCCCATTGACTTAAAATGGTGAGCAACCTTTTAGCAGCCAACCGCCGTCAGCCACCTACAGAGCCACTAAACGCCAGGCCCCGCCCCACCCCATGCCCCCCCACTCTCTCACCCCTCTGTCGTTGGCACTGAGCTCGCCCTCCCCTCCCACCACCACGCCTCTCTCGTAGCTGTCGGCGCGCTCCACCTTCCAGGACAGGTTCTCGATCTCCGCCTCCAGCTGGGCCTGCTGGTACTCAAACTGCAGGGGGGGGGGGAGATTAACCACAATCACATCATGCGTTTATTCACCTGTTTATTTTACAGCCACCCACACAGTTCACACACACACCTTGAATGTATATTCTCCATGCCAATGAAGGACTTTTGAATTTAAATTGAAATTGCGGAAAATGGCATAGCGAAGACAAGGGGAAAGGGGAAGCAGAAGGTACCTACCACTAGGGATGGAGAGGGATTTGTTGTTATGTTGCTCACCAGTTTCTTGCGAGGCCCAGACTCCATGTAGTAGGCGTAGGGGTAGGTGTACTGCAGCGTATAGCGACACTGGACCCACACACACATACAAACACATGGTTCCATTTTTATCAATATGTCCATATTGTGAACTATTTGTAGACTTGCATCATTGAGACATCTTCAACACTAATTCTTCTTTCATGTCAAAAGGTAGAGGTTAACCCGGTGGGTATAGCCAGCCCTGAGCTTTACCTCCAAGTGATCGTCTTTTGGGAGATTGTACAACGATTCTGCTTTTCCCCCCCAAGATCAACTGAGCACATCCACCTAAAAACTTTGTTATACATCATGTGCTATGTGATGGTTAGGAGCCCCTCATACAGTTATTTGGTTCTGGTAGCTCATTATTTTAATTTGATGTTGCTGTGGCCAGAAGCATTGCTGGAGGGTGAACGGAAAGCTGGGATCGCCACAATATACACATAATATTGGCCAAAATATGGGAATTGTTAACTCCCTAATATCAGTATCGGCCCCTAAACTCCAGCATCGGTCGGGCTCTAGTCTCATTTCGTCCGTACTAGAGGGTTGGGTCCATATGTGTCTGTGCAGGAATATGGCAAATAAAGTTCTGAGTAAAGTCACCAGGCTCACAAAGTTCTTAGCCAGAAATTCCAAATTTTTAGATAGGTCAACAATGATAATTTTAGCCAACTGCTTAATTTTAAATCATTTTGAATTTGCAAGTACTTCCTGGTTTGAAGGCCTAACAAGCAGACTAAAGGGAGGCTGCAAACAGGACAGAATAAATTGATTAGAGTTATTCTGAACGTGGGCCATAGGTCTCATATTGGTAGGTCACAATTTGCGGAGCTCAACTGGATGAATATGATCCATAAAATACTGTTTGGTAGCACCCAAACGTTTTTATCATGTCTTATTACTAAGATAAAAGGACAAGCACAATATTTGCACTCGTGGCAGCATTTCAGATCTGCATCCATATTCATTTAAAACATCTTTAGGGAAAGGAACCTTTGCCTATCTATATAGGGGCAGTTCAGTGGAACAAATTAGATAGGGAAATTAAAATCACATCCAGTCTGAACTCTTTTAAAAAGAGAATCAAGGCCTGGTTGCTAGAGAGGGTGGCTGAATAGAGCAGCCTGATGTTTTATGTGAGGACCACAATGGAAATAAGTCCTGGACTTTCTTGTGTTTGTATCCTCAATTGTGTCTTGTTGATGTCTTTTAATGTGTGTAAGTACATTTCTGATACGATTTAAATAAATCAAATCAAAGTGTGTGTACCTTGGCCAGCAGTTTGGCTGCGTTCTGGAGGTACTGCCAGTCGATCCAGGTGCCCAGGTTGTTCATCACCCGCTCCTGGATCTTCTCCTGGATGCGCTGGTACGTCTGGGCCTCCAGCTGGAGGGACTTGTTGTGATTCTCCCACTGGAGGAGGAGCAGCACCACAACGTTACGTTACTCACTGCAATGGACTGGAGTCGCTCACAATCCAGTCTGCATTACAAAACAGACCAATATGCCACTCCATGGACACTGATTAAAAGCTCTTAGACACATGATCGATTGTCTCTGCTAGATATGGGTGGAATAATAAGTATTAAAATAAACCCCTCTGTAATATTTCTCAATTAATGCTCTTGGTATTCTTTATTTTGTACTGACAATAGGGTTCAATGCCCTGATTTAGCAACCATATCCCAAACTAGTTTGAACTAGAATAAGAAAACAAAGACGCCTTCAACGTTATCCAATCCCTTTGCATGTGTGCTCAGAACCCTCCACCTGGCATAGGCTTCAGCATCCATACTTCCGGCCTGCTTGTGACAGTGTCCTGGTGAGTGATCAATCAATCCGTGTGGTGCTGCGCTACGAACCACCCACCCTCTCAAAGTAGAAGAGGTATTTCTTCAGGGCCTCGCGGGCCTGGGCCTGCTGGCTCTGGTTGACGATGTCGGGGTTCTCCTTGTAGCGGCTGCACTCGTAGTACTCACTGCCGTGGGTCTTCCAGTCGCCCAGACACATCCAGCAGAAGTCTGGAGACACACACACAGCCCTTTAACTCAGAGGGCCTTACTCCGACCACCGGGATACATATGGCGAATTGAACTCCTTTCAGGCAGTTTGGGGGTGATGTGCTGCACCGACAGTAATGGTACACAGGGAATATAATCCCGGAAATGCAATGCACAGTCAACGCAGACAGGTACACAGTCAACGCAGACAGAGACACAGTCAACGCAGACAGAGACACAGTCAACGCAGACAGAGACACAGTCAACGCAGACAGGGACACAGTCAACGCAGACAGAGACACAGTCAACGCAGACAGAGACACAGTCAACTTCCACAGGGAACAGAGGCTAACCGAGGGAGGACAGAAGGCGTTACTCACCGTGTTTGCACTTGGAGCATTGCTGAAAAGACAAGACAAAAGTAGACTCAGTACTGAATCATCTAGCTTCAATTCAAGTTCAAAAGTAGCCTTTTTAGAAACTGGAAAGTTTAAAAGAGCCTCCATGAAGTGATGTTGGGTGCCCCAAATGTCAATGCTACCTTACTGCACCCCCTCAAATGTTACAGGGTCATTATTGACATTGGAGAAATACTGGTGGTATTCCGCTATAGAATAATGAAATACACATGATTATACTGTAGGTGGCCTCATCTCATGAATGGCTTCAGACTAAACGTAGGAAGGGGAAAAGTAACATAACAAGTGACTCAATAATAAAACAGTAGAAAGTAGCCTAAATATTTGAGTGTGTGGAACTGAGGCAACTGCTCAGATGGCTACAAATTGCACACAAAAAAACAAAACTCTACTTCCACCAACATGAATACCTAAACTATTTGCCATCACTGTACAGATGTATAGACCGTCATAGTGAGAACACTGACCATGTGGTTGCACCCTCCGTTCTTCTCAATGCAGATATTGCACTTGGGACACTGTGGAGCAGAAAGGGAGAGACACAGCGAGAGGGCTTGGTCAAAACAAGCCATGACATCATTACAACACGAAACATGATATCCCAGCCAGAGACGGGGAGACACAGGGCTGATCACTGAGAGACGGCGAGAGAGAGAGAGCACTGCAGGAGAGGAGCGTGTGCCGTCGGTAAGTGCGCGCCTTACGTCTTTAGTGTGTGCGCTGATGTAGTTTGCCGTCTCCGAGTCGTCTGCGCATTTGGTCAGCCATTTCCGGATGGTGGGGCAATCCGTGGGCGCGTGGTACATCTGGCGGCATTTAAAACTAGGGCAGCCGCAGATCAACAGAGAGGACACCGTTTACTCATGGTTAATGGCAACCTGGCGGCACGACACACAACAAATCTCCAACACACACACACACACTAATATAAAGGAATACAATTACAATAGACCCCATAACAGAAATAGACCCACTGCAAGGCCTTGTACGGCTTTAGTGTTGATTCAAGCATTCAAGTTCAAGTCAAACCGTTTATAAATAATTCCCCCCTGCATGTCGTTATTGACATCCGGATAAACACGACGGTGCATGCGGCGGGGCGTACCAGAAGACCTCCATGCAGCGGCTGCACTGCACCCTGCGGGCCCGCGGCTCCTCCACCTGGATCACGATGGGGCAGTCCGCGCCGGGACACAGCTGGAGCTGGAAGTGGCTCTGGAGGGTGGGGAGGGTGGGGAGGGGGAGAGGGAGGGGATTAAAGCTGGGGTAGGCCATTTATTTTTTAGAAGCATTCCTCGTCATAGTTGTTGGAATTCTCTTTAGGTCCAGACTGCAATCTATAAATCAAATTCCCAGAGACAAAATAATAAATGAACAGGTAGTACGTACAAGTAACTGTAGCACACAGTATTAAGCCGGTCTCATTGTCTCATTCAGTCACTCATTGAGCATGACCGGAATCTTCTGTATGGATACGCAGACCTGTTGCTAAAGCTAGCGATCTAGCCATGGGTTTTGGGGGGAGTGGCTTTGGAAGAGGGCAAGAAGGGTGGGATTTTGTTGGTTGGATAGTTTCAAGAGCTACTTACACTGGCTGGTCTTTCTGTGTGTGGTCTACCATAGCTTTAATAAAAGGTACATTAGAATTGGGATCTGTTGACTTGTATTTTATTCATTTCCCTTTGGGGCTGAAAGTTTCCCAGCACATCCATCTAAACAAGAGAACCGTTTTAAGAATGACGCATGACCCAACTAATTTTCATAAGACTTATTCCACTGTAAGGACAGCTCTTTTTATATTTGACCGTTAGTTAAATAATTTATTAACACAAATCTCTTTTTGCAGAGTGCCCTGAGGTTTGACATAATACCTTGTTACTATCCATTCTGGACGACACTTTTAGGCAAATGATAGTTCTACAGTTAGACCTTTGGGCTGGAGAACGAGAGACACAAAGACGGGTTGGAGGAAGGAAAACCGACAGCAGGTCAGCACAGAGGAGGGTACCTCCACGTAGTCCCTGAAGAGGTAGCGTCTGTACTTGTCTTTCAGCTCTTCTCCCGGGAGGAGAGGAAGCACAAAGTCCTCTGGCATTTGCAAGGAACAGTCCTGAGCCATGCACGAAACACCTGCCCCACACGCACACAAAACAAAACAAAAAAAGAATAGTTTCAGGCTATTTGTACTCTACACCTGATAAATATGCAGGTGCTTTTGCATCCGTTCCTGGGGTGCGTTCTACCGTTTACACACTCCACAGCTGTGTGGGCGGGGAAGACATATTTCTGAAGATATTACGTGAAATAGTCGTGGTCTGCGGTAGTGGTGAGTGGTCCACACATGAGATATGAACGATGCAATATACTTTGGTTTGCATCAACAGCATCAGTGCTGCTGAACACACTAGTATGGGGGGAATTTAGTGCTGAAACACACTGTAGTTGTGCAAGAACATTTTACGGGTTCACCCTTAATGTCATTTGTTCGCCTCAGTTTGAAAGATAATGACAGCCAACTTTCAAAAGTAACTTTTTGAAGCCGTGTTTTGACAGAGTTTTCTCAAGCGTGTCTCCAGTAAGACACGCTTGAAAACAACAACGTTTGAACATTGTGAAGCGTGACTGAAGAGACTGCCTGACAAGGTGTGTGAACGTACACACACACACACTTTCCACCTTTTATAAGTGTTGTAAATGTACGAGCAGATTTGTTTTCATTCCTGGGCGAAGGACTCACCCACTCCCAAGCCATCCTTGACGAGCACGGTGCAGTGCTGCTCCCAGCATGCTTTGCAGAAGGAGTGCTGACAGGGCAGAGCCAGCAGGGCGTCCCGCCGCACCACCTGGAGACACACTCCACACTGGAGGGACTGAGGGGCCTGACACACACACACACACACACACACACACACACACACACACACACACACACACACACACACACACACACACACACACACACACACACACACACACACACACACACACACACACACACACACACACACACACACACAGGTGATGAGCACAAACATACATCTCCTCAAATCGTGTGAGATTCCTTATATAAAAAGAAAAAGGGCAAACAAAACGTTATATATAAAACGTTACTTCAGTAGATCAGCATTCGTTTGGCTGATGTGCTTATGAATTTTAAGTATTAGTCATATTCATATTTATAGTACGTATAGCGAGTACAATAATCACACACAAATATTTAAGTTTGTATGTGTACAATATTATTTTTATCTCGACCTCAAAGCAGAAATAGAATCCAAGAGTGCACAAATGTCCCCTAGTTTGCTGAGCAAGCCAACCACTTGCCAGCACATTTATGAGACAGAATCAAGGCATGAAGTCAATGATACGGTTCTAGCCGTTCCCTGGGACCGGCCTTCCGCCCTAAAGGAAAACACTGATTTCTCAAGTCAGTGCTCAAGTCGATGATATATGACACACACAAACGGGACTCACTGTGAGTGTTCTGCAAGTGCTGCTGGGCTGCACCAGGGCATCGGACATCAGCAGAGATGAGTTGGACTGGTATCTATGGAAACCGTGACCAGAGCACACAGTCCGTTGAAAAAGGTGTGCGTGTTTCTTTGTTTGTGTGTTTGTGCACGTGTGTACAGATTGATGAAAACAGGAAGCACGGACATCAGCAACAGATGGAGAAAGACTGAAGGAAAAGGCAGTGTGAGGAAGAGGGGTGTGAGAGAAAGCTGTGTAGATGGGAAAGTGGAAGGAGGGTATGGGTGTGTTTCTGTTACCTGTCAAGTATTAATGACACCTGCCAGTGAAAATGCACGAGCACCAGTTTAGCTACCGCCGGTAATACCTGAGCAAGAGGAGAGAGAGACATGGGAGGTACAAGATGAGAAATAATGAGAATAACACTGCGATAAAAGTTTTTGTGAGAAAGTTTCTCAAACATGTCACCAAGTTCGCACAAAAAGTTACTTTTTACCTATTAGTTCCGACCCACTAGACGCTTGAACTTCTAAATAAGTCTGTTATTGCATGTCATTAATATATTTCAGTTAAATGCGTGGCCGCTTGACTGAACTCTTCCAGAGCGGCATCCCATTAAAATCGACTCTACCGGTGTCTGCTCAAGCCAAGGTCCGTGTAATACAAGGCCCTGTGGGCGGTGAGGGGGCCCTTCAGACTGGGTGGTGTTGGACCGTACCCAGAGTGTCTGGTAGGTCTCTTTTGAACGACTCAGCATTCAAATCCAATTGGTTCTGCCGTTTGAATGAGTGTTATCCCCCAGCGCCAGGAACTGGCTGAGTGACACTTAACTTGTGCTGCGTAAAAAGGGGGAAAACCCTTTTCAGGGAAAACCTCCAACAAGTCCCACTGATTATCTGTGTAATAAGCAGACACCAGAACATAATACCTAGCTTACAAAATTCTAACCCTTTTACAGACATTATAGAATATGAAAGCAGTCCAGCGTAAGTACTGATATTTACAACTGCAGCACTTCTGAGGGACAGGCTATTGTTGTGGCTTGTGATCGACTCCCAGACGAAAGAGGAATTGGGTTTCCCCAGTTCATCCCCAGTGTCCGCAGACCAGGCCAAAAACTCCAGAGGGGCTGACTTACTCCTTGTTTCCTGTTTCTTTTACAGAGAAGTTCTTCAGAAGAAAACTCATTGTGAGCAAATTAAGAAGAGTGATTTTAAAAAGTGTATTTTGACAGTGGCCAGTCTACAGTGTTAGCGATGTTTCTGTTAGTCAATTACATGCCTACAGATCGCTTCCTCCAGCAACAGGATAGGTCAAGACTAACATGCAGGGAGAGCACGTGAAACGCACCCGTTGCCTTAGATCGGAGCTCAGACTGTAGAGACTTGACCTCCGTCTGATCCAAGGGACTAGCTAAACACCAAGTACTTCAGCATAGGGCTGTGCAATGAATCTAATTTTGATTGCGATTTATGGGTCAAAAGATCTCCAAACTAATATAGAGTTAAACCTTTTTTTTCTCCAATCATTAATTTTTTTATAGAATTAGAACAACTGGATACATTTTTCTACACTTTGTACATTTCCCCATTTATTTGGAATACATGGGGAAATTTTTAAGTTCTCAGTTACAAGTTTTTTGGAGAAAAATGCTGAACAAATACTTCATGCTTTCAAACTCAAAAACAATCGTTTGAATAATCGTGATTTCAACATCGACCAAAAATAATAATAATAAGCACCGCCGTACTCACCTTCAGCAAGGCCGCCACGTTGTTCACCTCCTCGCTGAGCACCCGCTGGCTCTCCTTGTAGGTGAGGCAGGTGAACTGGTACTCCTCGGGGTCGAACGAGTCGGCCCCCTGCTGTTCCACGTCGCTGGCGACGCCCTCATAGTAGTCGGCAATGTCGCCCTGGTCCTCCTCCTCTTCGTCGTCGTCACCGCCGTCCTCGTCCTCGTCGTCCTCCTCCGAGTTCACGCCGTAGTCTTCCTCATTGCTGTCCGACGCCTGGCTGTTCATATCCACAGACATCCGGGACGGCCAATCAGATCAACCCGGACAGGTGGACGGCCCCGCCTACCTGTCGGAGCACACCTGACGGATTGGCAAAACCAATAAAAACAACAAAAAAAAAGGGTCTGTTCGAAGCTCCGCCTCTTTGGGGAGGAGGTTGTCTGCCGTGGATTGGTCCTCTCTGGGGGACTTCTAGTGCGGCTACAGAGACGACAAGCTGGTCTTCCTGTCTGTGGGAGGGGGCGGGGTTTGAGCTGAACGAAGCTCAGCAGCAGCGGAAGAAGCAGAAGAAGTCACACTCGCCGTCACTCATCTTCAGGGCGCGAGGAGGGTACGTGGCGGGGCTGGAAGAAGAACAAAGACAGGAGAGAAGGGGGGGGGGGGGGAGATGAGATGAGAATAAGATTATAAATTAAGGGGGGGGGGGGGTAATGGTAATGGTAATGCAGCCAGCAAGGTTGAGTGGTAGTTAGATTATTATAATTCCTGTTTTAAGATTATTCTTGTTACTTTTTGTGTGGGTTCATCACGAGTGTTGAAACACTGACTGTCTATCAAACTCTCAGCAGAGGCCACTTCATCTGAACAGTCCCGTGATCCACTGGTTGAGGCCTTAAACAAATCTCATCAAGGGCAAGCAGCAGTCTCCCAGAGGAACACACTGCACCGGGGACTACATGATGAGGCGAGCCAAGGCTGGGACGTCGTGTTCAAGTGTCCCAATGTCGAGGGTTTAAAAACCTTCTGGCTCCATCCGCAAACGGCCACCCACCACACACACTAATGTGTTGGAGGAAGTGCAAATTAAATTCTACACTGCCGAGTCTGCTGGGAACTCGACTGAAGTGTATTCATAGTCAAGATCCCATGACCACAGCTCTTCATAATTATTCTTCCACTCTTTAATCCTATTGAAACCAATATATATATATATATATATATATATATATATATATATATATATATATATATATATATATCACAGAAGAACTTGAAGTCAGTCTATATATACACCACTCCCGATACTACCTAGAAATTATTCTCCTATGTTGAGACCCAGCAATTTGGTGAAGTAACAACCGATTCATTACATATATTGATGATAAATGTCCTCAAGTTGTCTTGATCGAGGAGGCCCATAGGTAGCCTGTGTGGACATTGGGAGGGATCAAACCTAGCGCCCGTAGCAGAGGAGGGGAACTCCCTTACCCAAACAATATACTATCAGAGCCCCATAAGACAAACACCTGAGCAGCAGGTGTTCAGTGTGTAGGACTGTTTCAAGGCATGTTCAGACTTGTTTCTACCACCAATGCAAGCCAACGCGAAGCCAAGACGGCCGCCTTTTAAGAACCACTTGATGCTCAGAGAATTCATTAAGGGTGGCGGGCTATCCCAAAACTGTGACCTCAGAGCTTAACTCGCCGCCGAGAGATGTGTCGCCTCTACTCCATTATCCAATCATGACTGTCATAGGGAATGTGACACCATTTTGATTGATCACATCATTGGCCTGTATGTATATTCAAACCCAGCTCTGGTTCATTACAGCACGGCACGCCATTTGATGAATATTTAATGGTAGTCAAAGTCTTAGCTTTTACTGAGCTATTTTGGAAATGTATGATTATGTTGTAAAAGTATAACCATGTAGTAAAACTTAATCACCAGTAGGACTGTTGACTTCTGGTCGGCATGCACTTGTTCAACCCATCGGACAATCGCTGGTAGCTTTCATAAGGAAAAAAGGCGCTTCCTAATCCATTATTTTTCGGGAGCGGAACGGACATATGCAGACCAGTGATTGAGTGATCTTGTGATATTGTGTGGGAAATCATATTAATTATGAATACAATTATATTCAAGGCTGCTTGTTTTTCTGTTAATCGAATCGTATTGTTCAGAGCCTAGACTTGGTTTCGATTAAACTTGTTTTACACTTGAATGAGTCATCAGGAAAATTGGGGGAACTTCCAAAGGGCAGACAGTGATTATCCAGCATTAGACTAAGGGGTTTATCTCAGCGGTCACTTTACCATAGCTGCCTCAGCCCTAAACCTCAGAGACAACCTGCACTACCTTCCATGGGTTGTTGTTAAAGTTTACGGAACCAATGGGTCTGAAAATTCTAAATAATAATAATACTACTTTTGATTTATTTTTTGCATTGTTTTTCTGAATCAACAAGATTATTATCTCACAACTCTGAGAAAGCTAAATGGAAAACAATCTCTTTCCAAGAAAATATTGATAGATCCTGAGATCGATTTCATGGAAGCATCATGTACCGCCTGCATTGTATAATTCGATTGAGTTTGAGATATTTGGAGATACTGGTGTCTTTGAGTAAAACGGTCTATTGTTTTTGTTTGTCGACTTTGCACATGCGGCACTTCTGGAGTTTGCAGGCCCCTCAGGACTTTCCATAAGCATTTCAGGATTTCGGTATATAGCATTTTTTCAGACAGAATGCCCGTTCTGACCTGGTGGACCATGCTGTGTTTTTTCAGGAAGTGGCCAAGCCAACCATTACTTTATACAGCTTACCTCTACTGTCCCCGACTTTAACTTAAATAGCACTGTTTGAGGGTCAAGCTGATTCACAACAGATACCAGACTCCATGCACCCGAGTTTCTCTTTGGATTTAGATCTTCTTGTTCATTAAAAAAAACAGCAAATATATATTTTCCCATAAAGTATTTTCCCGGAATTCTGTAAATAAATAAATAATAAATAAATAATTCAGAAAACAGGTCAATTTTTTTATATCCGGTAGTAGGAACTAAAAACATCACAAACGGGTCAAACCCAGGTGACCCAAGGAGACAGGTCAAGTGAAGACCCGCATAACAACCTACCCTTTGTGCCAAAGTAATGAATCAACCCAATTAAGAGCTCGGTATTCCACGTCAATGCGTCGATTACTGTGCGTTATTGGATACGATAACGCCCAAGAACCCCATTGGCCATGGTTTCAAATCCGGCCGCAGCCCCCCACCTGAGTGGTGTAACCAACCATCCCGGCAGCGACAGCCCCCCCATGCTCACATTCCGCCCCGACTAAAAATAGTCCCCCAGAACTGGGTGACATACATATTGGTGGGCTGATGTGTCAGAGCAGCTCGCAGAGCAATAACCACACATTTAAATGCACTGTGCCGAATTTAAAGGGAGAGGGGCTGGGGGTTGGTCTGTTCCTGGTAGCTACCAGCTAGCTCCAGGGGGGCCGGCGGAGATCAGGGAGACTTGTGGTCACAAACTAAATGAAGCAAAGTCAATTGGGTGCTAATGTTAGCCAGGCTAGCTCCGCCGGGCTAGCGTGTTGACGCGTTTAGAAGTAAACGGAATACGAGCGGCGTGTCGACTCCCATCGTTCAACAAATCACACACAATAGGACATGTCGGAGGTAGTCTCTGGTGAAACTTTGCCCAGGACTCGGGCACAGCCACCGCACACACTCCCATTGTTCTTCATACAAATACACAAAAAACACACCAGAGGGGCGACGCAGCCATCCCCTGCTGTGTGCTGCGAACGCCTCACTCTGTCCCAATCTACCCCGGGGATGAGATGTAAACAAGGCCCGCTTCACCGCGATACCGAGGAGACACCAGAAGAAGCACCGGGAGCGAACATCACTACACAAAGTCGTTCATATTTACCTTCCCGAACTGCGTCGAGTCAGCTTACAATGAAAGCCAAAAGTGGTTTGAGAGGATCCAGAACCGATGTCACTCCGCTTGCTCGGTAGCCGGAAGGTGGACTCTTACGCGAGTATTTATAAATGATGTCACTTCCGCGTACAATATTGCATTATAGAGTATTACTGGCTGCTCTGATTTAAAGACATATCGTACACTAGGATGTATCATGCAATACTACATTAATAACTTTTTTTTGCAGTGTGCGTTTTATTTATTTTCTGAAATGAACTGTGATAACGTGAGGTTCTCCAAAACGTGTATTCGGATTTTTGTCTACAAAATCATATTCTACCAACAGTAGCTGTTGCTTGCAGAACCGTTGTATAAACAAACATATACCTGTTAGACCCCTCAGAGTTTCATGTTCATGTTCATGTTCTCATTCCAGGGGAGGAAATCAAAAGTGTTTGGTGGGCTGCAGAGTTTACCATTACCAGGCATGTGCATCAATCATCAAGAGGAACAGTGCAAGCACCTTGTAATCTGCGTTTATGTTACAAGTCTCCTCCTTTGTTGACCCTTATGGCTGATGCTAGTTTCAGCAATAACTGGCTCAATTGTACCTGCTAGGTCAGACACTTATTTCTGTGATACTGTTGACAATTTCATGAAAACTGTTTGTGTTTTACAAATGAACAAAATGAACGCAAACAAAAACAGCCTTTTCAATTTTACTTGCATTCCAAAATGTCTTACAAAAATACTTTGATACAAAAACATTACATTAATTCACACATTTTCCAAACACCAACATAGAGGAAAACAAACAAGTTTGAAACAAACAATGCGAGACAACAAACACATGAAACACATGAATGGGATATGTGTGCGTATGGACCTAAACAATGACATCTACTGATTATTTTATAATAAGATGAATTATTTTGTATGAAGAGGATCCTCATTCCCTTGATACTGGGGGCAGACTCTGGTTGGAAGGGGGTAAATAACGGCATGTCAGAGGATAATGATAGCGGTCCCTCCTTCCTTAAGTGGGAAAGGGGAAATGTATTGTGTGTTTATGTGTAAGGTGGTAATACACATTGTCATCCTTCATATGCTCTTTATATATATCTAGTGTATGCATGACAGTATGGCAGTGTAGTGGGTAATGTACAAGCAGAACTATCCCCCTAGGTAACAAATACAAAGAAACAGACGATAGAATTCCTGGCTCCCTGTGTGGAAAAAAACTGTTTGACAGCCCTGCATGTTCTTTGGTCCAAGTCAGGATCCTATTTCTCTGGATGATACTGCTCTCTCACGGCGGGCCTTGTGACTGGCACCAAAGTCTCATTTGGTCTGCCATCGACTGGAGCGTCAAAGGAACCATGCGTGGACTTCTCAGACGATTAATGCTACAGCCACCAAACTCCAACCTAACACTTGATCTGTTAAACAAGAACTTGTATTTATTTGTTTACACTCCCATCTTTTCCCGAGGCATGCCTGAACAACCCTCTGAATAGAGAGCAGGTGCTGCTCACTTAGCTTTGAAGTGTGAGGTATTTTCTTTTGGTACTGCCAATATTCCGTTGTTTTTTTTATCACACCTTCTCAAAGGGAAACATGGTTTTCTCCTGGCATTTCCGCTCACGCTGTGTCATCTTCCTCTTCGGCCCACTCTTCCTCCCTCCCTCCTCCTCTCCCTCATCCTGTCTGTTCTGAGGCCAGGCCATGGCCAGTGTTTCGGCTGCAGTCTTGTCTTCGGGGCCCTCGACTGGGACCCCGTCCTCCACCCCTTCCTCGTCGGCCGATAGCCCGTCCGCCCCCTTTCCATCCTGGCCATGGCCCTGACTCGAGCCCCCTGCTCCTCCGAGGCCTTGGCTCTTTTTGCCGTATCGCAGCTGGAGTCTCTCTCTGATCAGAAGGCCCTTCACCAGCAGCTTCCAGTTGGTGGTGGCCCGCTTCTCTCGCTTCTGCAGATGGCAGGAGGACGAAAGTGGTGATTAACACATACTTCAACACCCAACACAATGTGTGCAAATAGGACACTGCTGTACGTTGTATTTCTTGTTGTCATTGTCTGTTCTGTTCTGTTGACATTCTGGATTGGCCGTTCTATAATTTTAGACCAGACAAGCTATTGTCTGCACAGTAGACAAGCAACATTTTAATCAATGTCCCATTGCCCGGACAAATAAATCAGTATCCCGAAAAAACAAATCAGTATTTGTGTACTGCACTCGGTTAGTTGACAACTTGAATATGTAAATGTGTGTTTGCACAGGGTTGGCATGTCATAGATGACACATCATTACAAATCCATGAGGCCTATTTCAACATAATCACACACACACACACACACACACACACACACACACACACACACACACACACACACACACACACACACACACACACACACACACACACACACACACACACACACACACACCTCTAATTCCTTCTGTTTTTGGAGCACTTGATCTTCCTCCCAGGCTGCTCTGAGGATCTCTTCGTGCTCCTCACACACAATGTAGCCATCGGTCCTGGAACACACAAACCCAAACACATGTAAACCGGCATGTAATGCTGAAGATTCCCCCTCCACAGAATTGAGTTGTACGGCCATGTTTAAGTGTGTGTTAGTGTATGTATGTGTGTGCCTCTGTGAGTGTGTGTGCTTGTGGGTGCGGTCGTGCTTGCAGGGAGATAGCTCCTACACAGCATGAGAGTATCCTCCGTGGAAGTCGAAGCCTGTGACGGCGGACACGGCGTCCAGGTCCAGTTTGCGGGCCACGCGGTTCAGGGTGGGCAGCCGCAGGTGGACGCAGCCCACGGGCAACATGCAGGGCTTGAACAGGTACACGTTCCCAAACTCGTTACGGGGAACCTAGGAGGGGCCAGGGGGTGAGTATTAATCACTTAGAAAACACAAAATAGACATTTCCCCAGGGGCATTTTTGGGGTTGAGCAGAGGAGACCGACAGATGCTTAAACACTGAGAAAGTGTGTGGAAGAATAGACCGTCTTTCCCCAAAATTCGCCGTTCATTCAATTGGATACTTTTAGACGATATTGGTCATTAATGTATGGTTTGAATCATTTAGCATGGACTGATTTTGACACGTCTACCTAAACTGTCTTCATTGTTTACACGTATGGTTTGTATCCACTTTAGCATTGTTGCTACTCAATGTCAATAGATAACGTTTTTTCATTTTTTTTTATCTCAGTTCTGTGCCTTCTGCTGTGACAAGCACATTCACCATCTGGAACAAATGAACCACCATCCAGTCAACTTAACATCCTAAACCGGACTCAGTGCTGCCACACCACCCACCTTGCCCTCCACAGCGATGGGGGGCTGGTACTCCTCCGTCTGCCACTCCCCATACAGAGCCAGGTCCTTCTCCTCCTTCTGCTCCACCATCATACGCGCCTTACGGGAGCGGTTGGAGAAGCCCTTCACCATCTGAGGATCAGTAGAGGGCAGAAGGTGGGGGGGGGGGGGACATACAGCACACATCAGTGTCCGGGCTCTGGTTGTGGATGGAACGTGTTGTTGAAGATGTAGGCTATGACAACGAACATGCGATCGTTGTGGAGGGTTCGAGAAAGAGATACAGATTGAGAGATACATTTTGTGAGGACAGATGGAGAGCATAGAGGTGAAAGACAGAAATATGATTGATGGGGCCTGGGGAATACTCTGAATGAAAGCTTAAGACAGTGCTAGGGAGGTGAGTTGAAGGTTGTGTCGACACTACTCCGGATAGATAGAGAAACAGTTTTTCGAAAAACTAAGTTTAGAGTGCTGGAAAATGCTGGCTTAGTGAGTATGGAAAGTCCAATCATTTTCACCTATTATCCGATGTAGTGTGGACATGGCCCCAAGACAGAAAAGAGAAACAATTTAAGAAGAGGGCATTTGGGATGTGGAAGAAGAGAACGATGAGATGATGAAATATAACATTGAATGAATCACAGGGCTTAATCCTCGAAACGGCTGCAATGTTATCCTTTGGGGAACTAGAGCCCTAGACAACATCAGGGAAGGGATCCCTACAGAGAACAACAACTTTCCACTTTTCCTTTTGCTTGATCCGGTCTCTTTGTCTCAAGGAGAAGTCTGGCATCTCTCAAAACCAAAATGATGTTTTCCTTTAGGACGGGATAGGTAACTCTGGTGTGAAAAAGTGTCTCACCTTGAATGGCTCCTCTCCTATCCGGACGGTGCGTGCCTCCTTCAGCCAGGTATCTTTTGAGTGCAGCTGGTGAACACAGTCCCTGTAAACAGTAAGGAGAACAGTCCCTGTAACCATGACTTGCATATCACTAGAAATGACATGCAGGGCGAGATTATTAGACAAAACTGTTAATGCCGATAAACCGGACATGCTGGTTAATATCTTTGCCTGGGAATGCGTCACACGTGCTCATTTTCAATGGTATAACTCAGACTGACCTGGAGTATATGGGCTCCCCCCTGCAGTACCCCAGCACAGCCGCCGTGGGGGGGTAGAGAGCCTCGTACTTGAGCAGGTGTCTGGTCAGGGCGTACAGAGGGTGGTTCTTCAGCTCCGCTATGGAGGTAGGCATTGGCCTGTCCAGCAACTTTGCTTGGAGCTGAAAGGCAGAAGACGAGACAGAGGGTTAAGGGGTGGCATGTGTGTAACGAGTGTGTAACGAGTGTGCGACCCCAAGTGGTTTGAAAAGGAAAATTTACTTTTTTATTTTCCAGCTTGCATGGTTTTAAACATCAGGAGATTACAGTTAAATTAGATAGTTAGACACAGCTTAGATGATTATAGTGCTAGAGGATTTACTGATTTGCTGATCAGAGATGGTGATAATGAACTTGTCACACATAAGGCCTGGTAAGCTGAAGACTTAATGGTGGACCAAGGTTCAATCAACATCAAATTATTGTAGCATTTTGTATTGTACAAAAGTACAAACATACACTTGCACGCACGACAACCCACAACACAAGAAAAACAAAAACTCTCACACACAACACGTGCAAACCCAGACTCCTCCACCCTCCCTCCATCCCCCCCACTCACGGGGGGACTGGGGGCATCCGTGGCCTACTGGTTAAGGAGTTGGACCGGTAACCAGAGGGTGGCCGGTTTGAATCCAGACCGGTAGGCAAAAATATGGACTGGGCGAGTAGTTGTGCAGCACTCTCCTACATCCTCATCCACGGATGAGGTGCCCTTGAGCAAGGCACCTGAAACCCCCACTTGCTCCCCGGGCGCTGCACTGCGGCTGCCCACTGCTCCGGGTGTGTTCACCGGCTCCCGGATGAAAGAAATTCCCCCAGAGAATTTCTCCCAGAGAAAGAATTTCCCCCAAAAAGGCACAATAAAGGATAACTTAACTCACCTCCTTCTCCTCCTTGGCGTCCCGTTCCCCCTCCCACGCGAGGAAGGGCGCCAGCGTCTCGCCCCACCACTCCTCGTCCACGCGGCGCTTTCTGGACGAGGTCATCCAGGTGGGGTCGTACTTCCTGCCCAGGTCCTTCAGGCGCCCGTCGCCGTCCACCGCCACCACGTAGGCCAGGGGCTGCGTGGCGTTCTGCCAGCAGAGCTGCGGCCGGTCCACGCCGTGCTCCACGTCCACGCACAGCCACGCCGACGTCTTCTCCACGAACACCTCCAGCCACTCGTCAGCGCCGGGCCCTTCCCTCTTTTTCCTGCCGCCACCGCCGCTCCTCCGCTTGCCCCTGGTACCCTCTCCTCTGCCACCTTTGTCCACATTGTCGTCGTCTTCCTCCTCTTCTTCTTCATCATCATCGTTATTGTTGTTGATTTTCTCGCGTCTTTTCCCACCGCCGCCGCTGCTGCTGTTCCTCTTTTTCCACAAGTCACCACCGCTGCTGTGTTTCCTTTTGCCGTGGCTCCTCCCCTTTCCGTGTTTGGCCCTGCCCCCTTCCTCCTCCTCCTCCTCATCGCTGTCCTCCTCTCCGGTCGCCTGAAACTCCTCCTCCTCCTCCTCCCCGTCGCTGAGCTCCTCCTCCCCACTGCCGCTTTCCTCCTTGTAACTCACCTTGGACGCCACGCTGCGTCGCTTGGCGTTCTTCGGCCTCTGGCCTCCCCCCTTTCTCCCGCTCTTCACCTCTGGCTTCTCTTCCTCCACCTCCTCCTCCTCCTCCTCATCTTCTTCTTTCTGCTTGGCCCGCTTCCCGCCCCTGGCTCCCCCTCTCCTCCCAGCAGTGGCAGTGGAGGCCTGGGCGGGCCTCTTGGTTCCGGGGGAGACCTTTGAATCCAGGGTGCTTTCCTTGGGGGACTTCCCACTGCCGGGGCTCTTGCCTGGGGTAAGGCTACCACTGCTCTCGGACCCTTTGCCCTGGAGGAAAAAGACCACACGAGATAGGAAACCTTTTGTGGACAGCCTAAGAGGACGGCCATGGCCAAGCTCACCCCACTTTCCAAGATACATTTAATAATCATGTTGTTTGCTTAGTTACTGTTCATTGTTTATCATTATTTTATGGATCAATGCATGAATTAAAGTTAGGACATGATTAATGTGTAAGCCCTACCTTGGCTCGAAGGGGTTTGAAGGAAATGGGCTGCAGAGAAAGGACCAATCGGCAGAAGAGATTGAGAGACCTCAGCACCAATAGCAGCAGCTATGAATAAAAAGGTCATCACAGTCAACTTTGTTACATTGTATTCACAGGTTATTCTGTCATGTGTTGTTTCTGGTTAATTTTTGTCCCACTCCTCATACTGTGTTCTATCTTGGTTTAATAGTAGCAGGATAAGTGGTGAGGGTGTTGGGGTCTGGGTTCCAACACCAATATCTGCTGCCTAACTCCTACCCTGTCCTCCCATCTCTAAAATCGAGTGTTGCAACAGGACCTTTTCACTTGTGACAAATGTTTTGCAATGGATCATCATGGAATAAAGAATAAATCCCCATGTATGGAAGGCCAAAGCGAGTCTATCCAATCAGAAAATGTTACAGCGTCTTGTATGTCAGGGGCCCTAGTACCACTCACATGGGTCATCTCCTGGTGGTCCCGGGCCGACAGGCTGGCCAGGCGTCTCTCCAGGAGGCCCCGGGGGTCAGTGAGGTCCACGTGGGGGAGGCTGGGGTTCAGGGTGAAGGTGGCACCAAACCTGGAGGGAGGGGAGAGAGAAAGAGAGGGGGAGACAGAGAGAGAGATAGAGGCAGAGGAGAGATTGGAGTTGTGATTGTGAGTGATTGAAAAGTGTTTAATACAGCAGAAAAAGGAGATTGAAGTTCAGATAGAAGTTCTTCTTTTGACGCACCTTGTTATGGAAGTGAAAAGGCTCTTGTTCGTACATACACAGACAAGGCAAGCTGTACTATATGAACATCATTGTCAACTGTTTCGTGGTCACATTAACCTCTAAGTTCTTCTTTTAACTTTTCTAACACAAACACAAACCATTTCAGCAGTCCAGAGAGGTAGTTGTAGTCGATGCGTTCCTTGGCCACCATCATGAAGTGGGGGGGTAGGAGGGACAACGTGATGGCCAACAGATCCGGTTCGCTGCACAGACGGTTCCGGAACATCCCATTTGCTATCAGGCACATCAGGTGGACCTGAGAGACCAAAAGTTGAAAAGTAAGTAAGTGTGTGTAAAGTAAGTGTGTGTGTGTGTGTGTGTGTGTGTGTGTGTGTGTGTGTGTGTGTGTGTGTGTGTGTGTGTGTGTGTGTGTGTGTGTGTGTGTGTGTGTGTGTGTGTGTGTGTGTGTGTGTGTGTACCTTGTGTGTATCCTCCAGCAGATCCTTGTTAAAGCGATTAACCATCCGCTTAAGATATTGCTCAAACTCTGCTTTCCTCTTCTCTCTGGCCAATCAGAAATCGGTAAGAATAAAGTAGTTAGGCTAACCTCAATCTTCTGAACACATTCAAATCAAAGCTGATCTTTTCAGTAGCACAAGACAACAGGAGCTATTTGTTCTAATTGTATTCTACTGCCTCATAAGTGTGTTTGACTCGCTGCATTTTGATGCATTCTAACATGGTTCAAAGGCATAAATTAATTAATTAATAACCCCAGAATGGATCAGTTATAAATGACACAAATCCTTGAATATTGAAAAACGGCCCTTATGTTGACTTTATTCTACATTACTATTCCACTATTAACTGATGCAATACTATGTATACTAATACATAGACATAGTTATATGTATAAAATGTATTACTATGCATGTATACACTATATAAGTTTGTGTGGGGAAAAGTTGCAGCTGAAGTTCTCTCTCCCTCAGAGGGGTTCTCTCACAGACACTGACTCTAACCGACTCCAACTGACTTTTTCTGCCTCCTGCGGATCAGGTCCGGAGTCTCGATCTCAATCTCCACGGGCTGAGTGGGCAGAGAGGGCTCAGCAGGGGGCCCGGGGCCCAGGGGCCCAGACAGCTCTGAGAAACACACCCACACACACACACACACACACACACACACACACACACACACACACACACACACACACACACACACACACACACACACACACACACACACACACACACACACACACACGCATAGAAACAGACACACAACCCCCCACCCACACCCATTCACATTAGTGCCAATATATAGCCTGGCTATATACACCCACACCCATTCACATTAGTGCCAATATATAGCCTGGCTTCCCTAGAAACTTAAATGGTGAATACAAATCGGACACTGGTCCTTGCCAAGGGCATGCTCATAGAAAAAGTAGTTATGGCTTCACCAACAGTAACTCTCGGCCAATCAGAATACCCCTCCCATGCCAGCCTAAAGTAACTTTCAGTATGGGAAAATGATTTCCAAATGTGTTAAGAAACAATTTGTTGTTGTTCTCATCAAACTTCCAATTCATGTCTGTACAGTCTAGAGATAGCCCACTTCTAATAATGAGAATTATAATTGTTCTACGAAGGGCAAAATTACTTATTGAATCCGTTATCAACAAGCGACTGTTCTCCTACCTTCAACATCTTCCCAGTCGTCTTCATCACTCTCATCCTCTTCCTCGCTGTCCTCTTTCTTTGGTCGTGAGGGTCCCATGACATCCGTGGGAAGGATGGACGTCGCCATGGTTACCATGTGGAGATCCCCATCTTCATTGTCATGGTCGTTGCTATGGACTTTTTTCTTGGGCGGAGACGGGAAGTACTTGCTGGTTTTGGAGGTGGTGGAGACAGTGGTGCGAGTAGAGGAGCCACAGGTTTTCGCACTCACCTTCCTCACAAGCTTCTCCTCTTCCTCCTCCAGTCCGTTACCTGGCCAAGGCAAGCAGAGGCCGGACAGACTTTATTGGGTCATCATGGTATTGGTTTGGGCAATAAGCTACCAACCAAACTGCACTTCTCACGGATCAATCCAGGCCCCTTAAGAAGTGCAGTTGTACTCTACTACTGGTACTAAAGGTTTCACTTGTTATTCATGAGCCTTCATCACTTCGCTGGAGGTTGCAATGAAGTACTTGGGATACAAACTTTCAAACTAACTTTTGATGGATGCATACGGTTTATTATTCTAATGCATATCTTTGTGAGATTAGAGAGAAATTACAAACTTTTTCATTTGAGACAATTTATTCAAACATCAACTCCAGTTAATTGCTGATTACGCAGTCCTGTACCGTATCCAGTGCTTACAACACATCCATGAGTCACACGTGAAAATAAACTGCACATTTAGGTGTAAAAGAGCAGCAGAGATGGGTATGTAGGGCATGTGATCTGGCAGCTGAAAAACTTGAAAAACAGTTGGTTCCACAACGCAGCACATCCACAAACGATGCACCTGCAGGCGGTCTGGCGTGTACTTCTGGCAATACTATCTAACGAGCACATTTGATCCTGCAATGATCGACCACTACAGTTCGTTCTACTAATGCTTTATTCGGTGTGTCCATCCACTTTAAACAAGATCTGACATTGGATGGACTAAAAAAGCAGAACAATGATAAAGGGAGCGTTTAAATGACCCGTTTGTAACTAAACTCCGATGAGCTTTGCGTGTCCGAAGAGAATAGGATCGCATACTAATAAATATCACGATGAGTTGCCTTTTTTCACCTTACAACCAGGACGCGTTTTCAATCATACCTGTGTTTTTCTTTGCTTTAGTTTTGCGACTGGGGGTCTTTTCTTTAGACACTGGCTTGTGTTTCTTAATGATTCTCTCTGCAGCTCCCGCGGATTCTTTTCTTTTTGCCATGTTGCCTTTTGTGAATGGAAATATGACTTTTGCGTGAATTACTAAGTACAGAGGAGGCGGAACTCCTAACCCCTCTGTACATGCGGCTGCGTGAAAGAGCCGGAAAACCCTCAGTTATTCAACGGTACAAGGAGACGCTTTCATAACACCGCATCCATACTATTTGCTATGGTTCCACAGGGCGGCCGTCCATGTTTATTGTGGGGCGGTTCCTTCTCGATTCGCCCCATCCGCTTCCGCCTCCCACATGGCAGATGAGAGAAGCCTGCGGGAAGGCGTGGCTGGACGACCAGCCCTGCCTAGAAAGGTCCAGCCCCGCCCACAATACTATTTTAGCATACCTGTTCCGGTTGCGGTTGAGAAGAAGGAATACTATCATGTCGGTGAGTGTTGAATGGCAAAGCCTCATTCACATGTATTGTTCTTTTGTGTTCAAAAAAAGGCTTCTGGTGATGTGTTCATTACATTTGTGGCGATCAAGGTAGCACAGCCTGGAGTCATACTATGCACACCTGCTCCACTGTTACTTAAAGGGATAGTTCAGGATTTTGGACATCGGGTCTCATTTCCAAGTGAGCCAGTGTGTTATTGATCATTGGAGACCGTTTTCAACAATTTTCATTCAGTCCTTCTATTTGCATAGATCGCTGGTGCTAGTCTAGCGCAAGTCGACGGGACCCGCTAGCCTGCCAATAAAAACATTGGCAGTCTTACCCACTACACAGTACACCCGAGGCAAATCAATTATTACGCCATACTATCAGTGTAAATGTCTGTGTCGATAGAATAATGTTTGTTGTAATGTTAGGGGCCCACTAACACCTATATTAAAGGTCCCATATGGCATGCTATTTTATGGATGCTTTAATATAGGTGTTAGTGGGCCCCTAATACAGTACTTGAAGACGTTCAAGAAATTCAGCCTTGGTGCACAGTTACAGCCACTACAAGCCAGTCCCACAATGAGCTCTCCACAAACGTGCCGTTTTTAGAGGCGGGTCAAGGTGGAGGGTGGGGGTGTGGCCCTGAGCAGCTTGCGGCCACGGTACCACGCGCTAGTGTTTACAGTGGAACACTCCGGGTGCTCCGGTGGGAGTCCTGGAGCTCTATATCTAAATAATATCATATTATATTTAGATATCTATATAATATATATTATCATGGTCAGCTTTACCAATTTTCTCATTTTTCCCATGGACAGCACCAGATAGGCCTATATAAGCTTGAACGACGGGGATATGGATCAGTATACACCGGAATGGTCCTTCAACAACAAAGCTAAAATTACAGACAACTTCATATCGGACATGACAATCCAATTTGAGATGTAGAGGGGATGCCTGGCTCCCTACAAGACATGTAGTGTGTGATGTGAGTTTGAATTAAAAATCATATTTCTTTATGTCCTCAAACAGGAAACTGATCCAGATGACGTGGCTGCCAAAGAGTCACTGTGGGTATTCTGTATGTCCTTGAGGACATCCCCCAAGATCCAAAACATCACACTCATCTTAGAGGAATCCATAGTAGTAAAGGACCTTCCGGATACTCTCACTGCCTTGGTCTACCTTCTCGGCCTCCTTTATGCACTCAATATTTCCTATCCAGAGGACCTTAAGTACACCTTTGAAACACTTCAAAAGGTGTTCCTGGAGAATGGCCCAAAATGCTCTAACCGTGTGCGATCTCTAAAGAAAAAAGCTTTGTCTTGTCTAAACGTTGCAAAAAGAAAATGAAATGAAGAAACAGGTTTTCCCTCTTGGAGTCAGCTCTCAGCTGTGAAATTTGACAATTGTTTTTGTGTTGTGTTCTCCGACTAATTGCTGGTTAATAACTCAAACGTTTGTAAAATGTGTGTTACACCCATTTGTAAGTCTATGTAGTTGTTGCTAAGAAGGCAACATGTGAAATTTGACATTGATTTATATTTTTCTACATAATTGTTACATTGCTACATTGATTGTTCTAGCAAAATGTTAATGCAGAATGTATTTTCAAGTTAGACCTGTGAACCTGTGAAGCCATACGTGTCAAGACAGCTGTGAATGTCATGTGAATTTTAACAGAACCTTTTCATGTTAATTTTAGCATTGTTTAATTGTTTATTTGTTTATTTTAGCAAGTATAGCCGAAGCTGACATTTTCTTCTGTTTCTCAGCGTCAATTTGAGAGCTTTACTACATGCTACCACCTTCCTCAAATGCATTGAAAAGGCTGTCGTTTGCACAATTTCACAAATAATCACCGCTCACTGAAAGAATATGTGAAGAATACGTATATTTACGCGGGACGTCCAAACAGTCCAAAATAAAACGAAATCGAAAGTTTCGTCCTAAATGAAGCACGATAAAGGTATTGGATGTGGTCGGGGCTGGACCTTCCAATCCGGATGTGGGCGTGGTTGGACGTCCAACTCCGCCTTCCCGCAGGCCGCAGCCGTTAGTAGGCCTACTTGGATTCAGATCTACATAATTTATTTATTATCAATATCAGATTTTGAAAAAAACAGACAATATCGTTGTACTCGTTCAACCCTTCTCACCTGTAAAAAAAAAAATGTTATGTCCTCGTGATTAGAATATAATCACGTAATATATAAATGTAATATTATAATCCTGTCGCTAAGTGGCAGTGTTGAGTTGTTGAGTAGACACAACTTCAACTAAAATCACATTAGATTAGATCGATGACCAAAAAAAACGGATTTGTTTTTTGGTCCACAGACATATAAATCTATTCATACATATTATTTATTATTCTTTAAAATGTTTGAAAACGAAATCCTTCATTTTAATGAAAACCACTCCAAGGGGTGTGTGATTCTCACTGACATCACATAATTATCACATATCGCTGATATCTCATCGCAACGGATTACATCGGAAAACCGACACGTCTACAGTTCCACACAGCCCGTAGGACAAAATACACGGTCAAACCTCCATACAGTCTCATAGAGACAGCTGTACTGAATGGAGGGTGCAGCTAATGGACGTTTCAGAATTTCATAGACACAGAGACATGCAGGCGATGTATTGACAGTGCGTCGAGTATGTTGGAGGTCAGCTCTTCTGTAGCACATGGTTCACTTCAGAGAGCTGTCTGTCAGCTGATGAAGACGGACAGCTTCAGGCTAGCTCACTGCAGCTGTGTGTGTGTGTGTCTGTCTGTCTGTTTGAGTATGTGTGCTCATGTGTGTTTGAGTGCATGTGCTCATGTGGGTGTGTGAGAAGCTTGTGTGTGTGAGAGAGTTTATTTGTGTGTATGTGAATGCCCGTGCGTGCTCATGAGTGTCTGTGTGTGTTTGATTGTGTGTGTATGTGACAGCTTATGTGTGTATTTGTGTGTGTCTGTGTGTGTATGTGAATGCCTATGTGTGCTCATGAGTGTGTATGTGTGTGTGTGTGTGTGTGTGTGTGTGTATGACAGCTTATGTGTGTATTTGTGTATGTTTGTGTGTGTCTCTGAGAGCTCATGCCTATGTGTGTGATTTTGTGTGTGTGTGTGTGTGTGCGTGCGTGCGTATTAATGCAGGTGCATATGAGATGGATGCCTGACAATCTCTTTAGGATGGCTCGGAGGGCTTGCTGCTCTGTGAATACATATTTATGGCTGTGTGCATGAGGGGGGGGTGCACACTTTATAAGAAGCCAGTCTGTGGGTATGCTCGTCTCATGGACTGAATGCGCGTGTGCTGCAACATAAATTCAGATTTATGGATATATATCCATATATATAGCACATCAATTTGTGCCATTACAATACATTTATTCATAAGTTGGTGTATCGTGAACTATTGTTTTACCCCTCCCTGAGTGTTCCTGTGAGTGTGTGTGTGTGTGTGTGTGTGTGTGTGTGTGTGTATTCAAAGGCAGGCTAGTTTCTGTGAGTTTACATGCGGGTGGGCATTTGTGTATGTGTCTGTGTACTCCAGTATTACTTACTCCAGTGTGTATTTGTGTGTGTGTGTGCGTGTGTGTATGCTACGGCGAGTTTGGGTTTGTCCATCTGTCTGTGCATTGCATGCATGTGTGTGTGTGTGTGTGCACTCTGCTGTGTGTGTGTGTGTGTGTGTGTGTGTGTGTGTGTGTGTGTGCGTGTGTGTGTGTGAGAGAGAGAGAAAGGTACAGCGCTGGTGTGCTCCGGTGTGTGTAGACTCCAGCGCGCTGCATGGCTTCCATCCCTATATGAGCCATCAACAGTCAGATAGGAATAAGAAGCCATACAGAGCACTGGGCAGCAGGGAGACTGTGGAACACACACACACACACACATACAAGCTTGTACACACACACACACACACACACACACACACACACACACACCCACGGACAGACACACACACACACACACACACGCATTAGAGAAAAACGAAGCCAGAGGAAAAACCACTGGTTAAGGACAGACAGACAGACAGACAGACAGACAGACAGACAGACAGACAGACAGATATAACATGTGGGCTGACGTAACTCAATAGAGAATTGCTGGTTTGAACTTTTTCTAACGGTAGGTTACATGAAAAAATAGCGACGCGCGTAAAATATGCGATCGTTTTGAGGACGATACGGCGGGACAAGCAGGCCAACGCGAAGGGTCCGGAGCCCCAGACAGAACAGAGTGACGCATTCCCAGTCCGCACACCTGGATAGACTGCCCACATGTAACTCCGTTGTATTCTGATCACCTGCCACACATCCTCGTCCCACTAAAATACACCAACCAACGCAGGCCTGGACCACGTTCCACAGAACATGTTTGTCAAAGGCATATAGTCATGCCTGTCTCCAATTCAGACAACCACGTGAAGAAAGACTAGACGACCAAGGTGGACCCGGCAAACAGATACATCGTCTAAAAAAACTGTAATGGCTCAAACCAAGGCAGTTGTTTGAGCGTATCGATGGGTACGGTAGGCCAAGTGTGCAGTGCAAAACAAAGCATTTCCTTAAAAAAAAAACCTTTCTCGCTACTGATGGGACTCTGCAGGAAGGGCTGTGATGCGCAAAGGCACCTGTTGTAGTCCCGGTTAACGGAGAAAGAAAACTTGTCCCTCAAGGATGGCGCGCAGGGCACCAAGAAGTGAATGTAAAACGAAATTGATATTCCCGGACCACGTTAGTTAAATTTTTTAAGTTGAAAGAGGAATAATTCCAGAAACGTTTCTATCTTGTAAATCGTGTCGATTGAGTGAAGAAAACCGTAAAAGCCCATGTCCCTAATAAGCCCACGCACGTTATTACTCTTTATCTCTGACAAATCCCGTGGAACAATTTACTTTCTGAGGCCAAAAAACTTCAGGGAACGGATATGAAATAAATCCAATTACCGAGCTGTCAATCAACCTTTTAATTAGTCCGGCTTCACTCTGCTAAAGCCTTTAGGTTCACAAACCAGAGAGAGGGCTAGAGAGAGATAGAGATCAGGCCGGTGTGTCCCATACATATAAACGCTATAAAACGGACGAATAGACGACTGTTATACCCCCCCCCCCCCCCCCCAACACACACACACACACACACACACACACACACACACACACGTCCGTCCGCACGTACAACCACACACACACACACACACACACACACACACACACACACACACACACACACACACACACACACACACACACACACACACACACACACACACACACCTTCAAACGCGACGCGTTGTCGCTATTTTAAGATCCGGTCAGTGTACCGGACTAGTCAAGAAAGTCTACCGGCACCTCTCTCTCTCTCTCTCCTTCACTCTCTCACTCTCCCACCCCTACACACATCAGGCTTCCCTCCAGCTACCAAAGATCCACCGCTGTTGAGACGATCTGACGAGTCAAAATGAACGAATGAATGAAAAACGGGGGAGAAAAATGGAGAAAAGCGCCGCCGGTCAGTTGCCCTCTGCTAACAGGTGGACAGCGGTCTGTCGCGTCGACCACGGAAAGTCTAAATACTTTTTCCTCTTTCCATTTCCCCGTCCTGTTCTCGCTATCGCGTCCGGAAGGCAGTCCCGTGGAGCCGGGGAGCAGGGGGGAGATAGGGGGAAGCAGGGGGAGCCTGCTCGCTGCTGCCTCCGACCGAACCTCGGAAGTTTGAAAGCCCGTTTACACATCTGTGCGTATTTCCATTCACCATCCGGGCAGACAGAGAGAGAGAGAGAGAGAGAGAGAGAGAGAGAGAGAGAGAGAGAGAGAGAGAGAGAGAGAGAGAGAGAGAGAGAGAGAGAAGGGGTGTGTGATGGAATAGGAGAGAAGGGGGGGGGGGCGGGAGTGGGGGGTGCTTGAACAAAAGCCCCCCGAGCTACGGGGAGCCAATAGGCAACGAGAGGAGAAAAGGAGCGAGATGAAAAAACGGGGGACATCACCTGAGCAATAGACCGCCCTCCGGTTGGGCGAGCGTGCGTGTGGAGAGGTGGGGGTGGGGGGGGGGGGGGCGGTCTCGGTGACGCGCAGTGGGGTTAATAAAAGCGCGTTGCGGGGTTGAATAGGGCGCCTTTCTTTCGCTCTCATTCAAATATCGCCAGAAAGCACTTTCGTTCTGCTGATAAAGTAGAGGGAGGGGGGGAGAGAGAGAGAGAGAGAGAGAGAGAGAGAGAGAGAGAGAGAGAGAGAGGGAGGGAGGAAGGGAGAGATAGGGAGATAGAGAGAGAGGGGGGAGAGAGGAAGAGATAGATAGGGAGAGAGGGGAAAGAGAGAGGGAGGGAGGGAGAGACATGTCGGGTGCTATGGAGAAACGTGTGTGTGCATTTCTTACCCAGTGTTTGCTCTCTCTCTCTCTCTCTCTCTCTCTCTCTCTCTCTCTCTCTCTCTCTCTCTCTCTCTCTCTCTCTCTCTCTCTCTCTCTCTCTCTCTCTCTCTCTCTCTCTCTCTCGCATTTAGAAGACCAGTAGGCCCACTGTTTGTGCTGGGAGCCAGATAAATAAACAGTAGGCATGCCGACGTTTAGGTACTCAAAAACATCCATTAAAAGTTTCCATTGGATAAAACTTTAAAAGTCAACTATTTAATGAACTGGTATGTACCAGTCCCTACCCGTCGGACCCCCTAGATAGACAGACAGACCCAGGGACGGAGATAACTTGCCGGAAGAAAAATATATAGCGCAAGAGAGCCTGGAACTTGAATATGCTGTCCGGCAGCTGGCTAGATATGGCAGCAGAGAGAGATAAAGGGGGAGGCAGGCAGAGATAATGAACCAGGGAGACAAACGACAGTGAGAGGGAGAGAGAGAGAAAGAGAGAGAGAGAGAGAGTCACCAGCTCCTTGCAGCAGTGTCAGAACAACGAGGCTGTCTTCGGAGAAGCTGAGCTGAAAACTAAGGATGGAGAATGGGAGACAGAGACAGAGGGAGCAAGAGAGGGAGAGAGACAGAGAGGGAGAGGGTAAACCCTCTTGAAAAAGAGAAATGACTAGATTTTTTCATCTTCATCCCCATTTTCATTTTTTTTTTTTATCTCTTACTCTCTCCTCAACATGTACCCCACAGGCACAGAGACACACACACACACACACAACACACTCTCACTCTCTCTCTCTCTCTCTCTCTCTCTCTCTCTCTCTCTCTCTCTCTCTCTCTCTCTCTCAGTGGCTCTGCTGGAGTTGCATTCCAATGTGTCGCACTCAATCCCTGTTACTCCCGGCAACACGGCTCCTTGATCTGTCCCCACATCATGCGGGGCGGCGAGGGGGGGACGGACGCGCAGACACGGACGCGTGTGCGTGTGCGTGCGCGTGCATGTGCGTGCGTGTGTGTGTGTGTGTGTATGTAAAGGCTATGGACGAGTGAAGGGAAGGGGGGAAAGAGGGGAGTACGGAAGTGGGGGGGGGGGGGGGGGGGGTATGAGAGAGAGTAACATCTAGAGGCCAGTAGTGCATAGAGGAATGAATGAGCGGGAGAAGACATTGGGAGAAAGTGGGGTAAGAAAGAGAGAGAGAGAGAGAGGGAGGGAGAGAGGGAGAGAGAGAAAGAGAGAGAGAGAGAGAGGGAGGGAGAGAGAGAAAGAGAGAGAGGGCCAATTGACGAAAGCAGAGAGGAAGGATTTGAATTTGAAAAATGCTGTCAACCTAACCCATCACAGTGCAATCACAGAAGGCAAACTAAAACAATGTACGCAAATACAAAACGTTCATCACAGTAGCAAGTAGCTTACAGGCTGTAGCTATCAAGCCGTAGCTAGAAAGTTGTAGCTAGTAGGTTTAAGCTTGTTAGCTGTAGCTTACACGCTGTAGCATGTAGGTAGCAAGCAGGTTGCAGCCAAGAGGCTGTAGCTAACAGGCTGCTAGCACGGTGTGGTTAAAAGGCTGTAGCTAGCAAGCTGTAGTTAACCAGGTTGTAGCTAACCCCAGCTAGCCTGCCAGGATTAAGAGAACCTCAGCCTTGATTCTGGTTTTGGTTCTCAGACTCACTGGCGTGAGCCTGCACACACACATACAAACACACACACACACACACACACATAGGTGCATACAAGGACACACCCACATCACCCGCAAGGCCACATAAATAAAAACACACACAGAACGCAATATAACACTTGCATACTCCATATATATCATATCATACTTACTCATAAATGCACACACACGCACACACACACACACACGCACGCACGCACGCACGCACGGATGCACACACACACACACACACACACAGAGACAGGTCTATCATTGTAACGGTCCTCTATAAAACAAGCTACAAAATGAATTTCATTCCTGGACTTAAGAAGCTTTATCTTGGTAAAAGGAGGGGGAGGGAAGAGACAGAGAGAGAGAGAGAGAGAGAGAGAGAGTAAGAGAGAAAGAGTAGGAAAGAGAGCGAGAGAGCACGAGAGAGAGATGGGAAAGAGAGAGTAAGACAGAGAGAGAGAAAGAGTAAGAGAAAAAGAGTTAGGGAGAGCGAGAGAGCGAGAGAGAGAAAGCGAATACCAGCAGATATTGAACATCCCCGGGCGCGGTCCATTCCATTCCCTCTGTAATGTCTAATATAGAGAGATACACACATTACACGCTGATACACAACACAGGGATACACATTACACACAGATGCACACAACACAGTGTGCTACACACATTTCAGCCCCTGGGCTTTTCTCAACCCATATATGGGCTCGGTCGCCCTCCACCGAGCACGTGAAACACATTGTGAAACGCACCGTGATGGATGGACGTCACACTCCTCAACCACGATTGGCTGATATTTCAGGCGAAACGGAAAATAAATGTGGATGTATAAATGCCTTCAAAGTAGCGAAAAGGGAAAGGAGCTGAAATATACTTGTGTATACACCCGTCACTAACGTGAACACAGTGGTAAAAGGATACCTTTGCTTGCATGTTTTGTTTTGATCAATGGCAATTCCCTACAACATGCCGCTCTTTGACTCTTTCATCTCGGGAACCCGAAAAGACGTCTTTCGTGTGTGTGTGTGTGTGTGTGTGTGTGACCCAACCGCAACGGGAGGATCACAAAGTTGTTCTGCGCCTTGTCAGCCCGCGACCCACCTCCTAACTGGATCATGACCCAGTTTGGGTCCCAACCCCATAGCTTAAGAAACGCTGCCCTAGGGTAACCCAGGTTAACGCGGGCTGGCAAGGCTCGTGACAAACACAGTCGATTCGTCGTCGTCGTCGGATAGAGTAAAGAAGGCAAGAGAGAACGTTGCTAGTTGCATTCACATTTTCGTTTCTCAGGTAGGCATACACGCACCAAAACAAATCAATCCACAGGCAACAAAACTCAGTCCAGGTCTCGGAGTCATTTAGAACGATAAACTGAACTTGTCGGACATCCAGTTCCTCGCTCCCGGCTACCAGAACTGGGTTTTTCTACGGTCGCAGACCATTCCAGGGGGAATGCATTGAGGGTCAGCGGCATGGAGAACCGATTGGTGTTCACAAGCGGAACTTAACTCAACAATTTTATTAGCACGCCCTGACCTGGCTTACATGGACACAGATCAAGGAGCAGAAAGCAGTTGAACACCCTAACCACCACAGTGTCCCGGTCCACGTTAGTATCCCTCTTTATTCACCAGAGACACAACATTCATACAAGATTATACATGGTGCACACACACATACCTCATGGTGCACACACATGTACGTTGTGGTGCACACACACACGTACGGCATGGTGCACACACACATGTACCTCATGCTTAGTCTGAAAAGAACAAAACATGCAAGCAAATGGAAACTGGTACACATGTATTGTTTATTATCTCATCCTCACCCTGTGCACTTTGTGGTTGAGTTTACCCATTTGTTTTGATGCACACCTGTCCCGAACTTGACTAGCACCAACACAATACAACATCTTCCAAGCTTGTTCTCGGATTCTGAGAGCTACTCTGCCCACTTGATCTTTAGAAACTTGCTTGTGCAGCACTTTGTGCAGATGTATTTAGTGCAGATGGTTAAGTTACCCCCATATTGATTAGCTGCTGTCCTAGTTCCCAGACTCACTTTTTAGTCACTTTTGAAAAAGCATCTGATCAAGAAATTCCCGTCACTTAAAAGGTGAAGCCTGATTATAGCATGTTGTGGATATCCATGTTCACGGGATGTAACGACATCCCTATAAACACAGATCTTATTTTCGCATTGGAGATGGTCTACAGACCCTGTACTTAGGGTGCACTGTTACCGTCTGGCTATCAAACATGCGCAAGACGTTGCATTACAGACCGGGCTGCATGTGCGTGTGTTCCATCAGAGAGATAGGAGAATCAACCCTCACACAACACAGTAAAGGGAATCTTCACAGGAAAGGTCAACTCAATATTAAAATGAAAGAAAATGTAATCCTTAGTAAAGATAAGTGAAGAAACAGAGACAGAGTGAGAGCGAGAGATGGGGGAAGAGAGAAAGGGAGAGAAAGAGAGGGAGAGAGAGAGAGAAAGAGAGAGGAGTCAGTTGATAAAGAACAGCATATTTCATTTGTTAATCCGTGAAAAGGATAAGTGAAGAGCTGGAAAGAGTGAGAGAAAGAGAAAAAGAAGAGTCAGTTGATGAAGATTAGATAGATACATTCACTCTAATAACACATTCATTTCTAATAACAACTATTTATTCATTTTCACAAAAGAACAATGCAGAAGCCGCAGAACATCACGTGTGAAAAGGCTCTTGATGATACGCCACGCTCTGTTTGCCCATCAGAAAGCCCTCATTGAAATTCAGGGGGAGATCCCTCCTTGTCTCAGTGCATATCAAAAACCAGTGTTATGATCAATAAATACGCCACAGGAATCAGAGCAGGCTTTTCTTCCCTGACTAAGTCGGTCATGGGGGAAGTTGGTGGCAGACGGGAACCGACGTGCAACGGCGGTCCTCTCACTCTGAGCCACCACATTAGCCGCGTTTACGCCGAGGCAGAACGCAAACATTTTCCCGTTGACTTTCATCCCGGCTCCGACGTCGTCGTCGCTGGGAGAGGGAGCAGAGGACGCTGGCTGGCTGATTATTTTTCCAGACAGCCGTGAAAGGAGCCGCCAGAGAAGCACCAGATTGATTATGAACAAGCAGTGATTTTCCCCGCTCCCGCGGCGATTACACATAGTTCCCCCCCCCCCACCCCCACCCCCCCCCCCCCACCCCACCACGGCAGCGTGGGGGTACAAATTAAATCTGTGTGTGTGAGGTGTGAGGTGTGAAGAATCATAACATGATCAGACTCAATTAGTGGAAATGAAATTTATTCATTCAGGTGTTACACACCGGGAATGAGGTTGATCGTGTGATGTGATGCCGTGGGTGAGTCTCGCTCCGTTGAGCAAGGCATGGAACTCTCCCCCCCCCCAAAGGTGGGAGGGCTGGGACACCTTCCAAACCTCACCCAAGCTAATATTGTGTACCTGTAAAAAGTACACAGTATTAGTCAGACCCAAAATAAACATGTAAAGCCGACAGCAGTGCATGAATATTCAACAACACGCTTTTACCAGCAGAGATGAAGTGGCATGCTCTACCTGTGCTGTGATGCCTCTAAATGGCAAAATACTTCAACATAACAATCTTAAACATAGCATTTTGTAAGCTGTGTGGCACTGATCCCACTTTGAGATTGAGCTTTCTGTAACGCTAAGAATCTAGATTGAACGGGTAGACGACGACGTTCACCGCTGAGATGGACATTTCCAGGAGCATCGATCTTAATCACACGGCAATCACAGATACATATCCATTTTGAAACTCAATCCTCTGCCCATTATCTCTCCTGATAGCACAAGTCCCCAGGGGCCCTCTGGGGGCCACCCCATCACGATGAGACTCAGAGATCAGGGAAAGCCAAAGACACAATGATCCCAATTGTCGAGGCTCACTCAGACATTTAAGGAATGATAACATTGTGGGGACTCACTCTTCCAGACAGACAGACAGACAGAACGATCCCATTGTGGAGACCCACTAGCCTCACACACAGTAGGAATGATCACCTTGTGGGGACTCACTCTCACAGACAGACAGACAGAATGATCCCATTGTGGAGACCCACTCACACGCATTAGGAAGGATCACCTTGTTGGGATCCACTCACACACATAAGGAATGCTAACCTTGTGGGGACTCACACATAAGGAATGATAATCTTCTGGCTACTCACTCTCACAGAACAAAAACATCACATTGTAGGCATGGATTAATCATGGATTAATGACATTGTGAGGACTCACTCTCACAGACAGACAGAATGGTCACCTTGTGGAGACTCACTCTTGCACAAATAAAACCATCACATTGTAGGGACACTCGCTTCCAGACACCGATGAATCACATGGCGGGGAGTCACTCTCACACACAGAGACAGGAGGAGGATAACCTTGTGGAGGCTCACCAGCACAGCATAAAACCACCACATTGTGGGGACTCACCGGACGGCACCAGCGTATTAAAGGCCTCCTGTTGTCCATCTGAACAGGAGGAGGACGGGGGGGGGGCTGTGATTGGTCCTCAGGCGGTTCATTATGATTCTATCGGTTCAGACGCCAAACCTGGCTGTAATTACCATGGCAAACGCCAACGGGCCAGATCTGTGCACCGATGTGGCCAGTTCTTGGCACGACCCCACGCACACACACACACACACACACACACACACACAGACAAACAAATGCAAATTAACACACACATGCACATAGATAGAGACACTCATTAACTCACACACACACACACACACACACACACACACACAAACAAATGCAAATGGACACACACACATGCACATAAGCCAAAACATTCACTCACACACACACACACACACACACACACACACACACACAAACACATACATTTATACACACAGAGGTTGTACAGATGTGCAGATATAAAGATTATAACACACACCGACACAGGACACACACAAATGTACACGCAACCAGATGTCCCAACTAGACACACACACACACACACACACAGATGGATGTCCAAATATATAAAAATGACATGTTACAAACAAGTTGCACACACGCACACAGCAATGCACACACACAAGCACACACACACACAAGCACACACACACACACACACACACACACACACACACACACACACACACACACACACACACACACACACACACACACACACACACACACACACACACATAATGGGAATTGGAACGGGGAAGTGAATGGTCCACCTGCTGCTGGATAATGACAGCGGTGACATTACCCGGTCCTCACGAAACCAGCCCAGTCTCCCATTGTTTCACTGACCGAAACCAACCCAATAATGCTGTCAACTGGGGTTTGTGTGTGTCCATGTGTGTGTGCGTGTGTGTGTGTGTGTATGACTGCGTATGGGGGAATAAGTATTGGCGTACATGCCTGCACATATGTTTCCGTCGCTAAAATGGGTTATGTATGTTAATCCCACGGCTAGGACGCCCGCACCAAGAGCTTCATGAAGACAAGTATCTCTGCTCTCATAATCACAATATCTATTTTTACATTAGAGGTTAGAAGGTGCTCAGTGTGTGTGTGTGTGTGTGTGTGTGTGTGTGTGTGTGTGTGTGTGTGTGTGTGTGTGTGTGTGTGTGTGTTTGTGCATTCAGCTGCGTATGTGTGTTCTTGAGTGTGTTGTGTGTCTTGTGTGTTGGTGTGTATGCACGTTGCTACATATAAACTTGTGAGTGTGTGCCTGGGCATGTGGGTGTATGTGTGCGCCTGGGCGCATGTGTGTGTGTGTGTTTGTGTGCATCTTGGCGTGTGTGTGTGTGTGTGTGTGTGTGTGTGTGTGTGTCTGCGTGCGTGGGTACGTGTGTATGCATGTATGTATGTGTACATGTGTATGTATGTATACGTGTGTTTATTTGTTTGTGTGTTTTTGTGTGTGTTGAATGGGTGTGTATGCAGGTGTGTGTATGTGTACGTGTGTATGTTTGTGTGTGTGTGTGTGTGTGTGTGTGTGTGTACATGTGTTTGTGTGTGTGTGTGTGTGTGTGTGTGTGTGTGTGTGTGTGCGTGTGTCTATCCTGTGTATTGGCCAGCTGCTGATTCAGGTGCCTCCAAAAGGGCAGTGACGGTTGGACCAGCACACAGCAGTTGGAGCGTACAGAGAGAGAGTGAGAGAGCGAGCAAGAGAGCGAGAGAGAGAGAGAGAGAGGGATGGAGAGAGAGAGGGAGAGTGAGAGAGGGAGGGAGAGGGCCTGAGGGTATGTGGGGGGGCTACGGTTGGACAGCCGTTCTCCCTTTTGTACTCCAAATCCAGGGGGAATCCGTGAGCTATTGTCACCCCTCAGCCCTCGCCCACCCACCCAACACGTGCCTATTCGCCAGCCGGAGTAGAGAAGAAGAGGAAAGGGGGGGGGGGGGGGGGGAGGGAGGGGGCTTCTGGTCCATAGAGTCGGTGACGAGCAGGCTTCTCTCTTTATAAAAACCCTTTCCCCTTTTCCTTTTATTCCGTTCACTCTCGGCCTGTTTTCCAACTGTCACTCCCGCCCGGTGCTCAATGCTACTGGACGCGGTGACCTGACCCGTTGCCCCGGGTTACACACCCGCTATACAGCATGCATCTGTGGATTATGTACGGTGGACATGTGATACACAGCGTGCATCTGTCGATTATATAATGTGGACGTTGTATGTGTACAGTATATATCTGTAGTTTATATATCTGTTTATATATCTGAGTATATATCTGTTCACTGTATACAGTGGACGTGTGGTGTACAGTATATATCTGTAGATGTCTATAGCTATCTATAGCTATAGCTATCTGTAGGCGTACATGTCTACAGTATATGTACGTCAAACCTGACATATCCGTAGAACAAAAAGTTTGGTACGTTACGCAGATACAGCGTCAAGCTGTTCTTCTGAAACACAGTAGGCTTCTCTCAAAGCAATTTCCCAAGTCTTGTTTTTGTCGGATGCGCAACCCACACAAATACCGCAGCTCTGACAAGATTCATCCCTTATTGATTCGTACCATTACATAAAAAATAGGCCAAAAATATACCCCACATGTCGCTCAATATAGAACGTTTAAAAATGACACCCCATGTTAGCAATGATACGCAACAGGGAATAAAGTGGAATACGTGTTTGTGTGTGTTGATCGCAGCTGAGAAGACAACAAATTAAAGAGGCATGGAGGGTGTTTACAGAGGAGAAAAACCGCTTCAGGCTAGACAGATAAGGGATGCACGGAAACAAATTAGGACTGTCAGGAATATCAGCAAACACAATCAACACATACGACTGAGCAAAGACAGGCGGGATAAACATCAGCTATGCTGTCGTCGACGGAGGACGACAAAAAAAACAACACAATTTGGTCGGCTGCTGCGTAACGTCAGAGACACCCGTCGCTAAAGCAAACCGCGCTTGTGTTGGTGTTAACAGCAGGCACGTCGCGTATATAGACTAAAGCTCTGTCAGAGTATCTATGGGCCTTCCCCCCTCCCCTCCCGTCATTGGTCCGCTCCGCTACGCCATTACACGTGTCTGGGTCCGTGGAGGCCCATCCATCATATTGTGAGAGGGAGCCAGGCCGAGCGCTCTTAATGATTACAAATATGTTGCTGTAACAGCTGTCACGCTGCGCCGCGTCTCCACGCCGGCACATACACGCGGTGGAGGAGGAGGAGGGCCTGTTGTTGTTGTGAGCTGTTTACCGACAGCCTGACAGCACTTTGCCGACACCTATCCCCCGTCCCTTAGATTGTGTCCTAGCGCGGTTGGATCCAATGTGTCTCCTTGATTTGATAATCATGTTGTACGGAGGACGTGTGTGTGGTTGAATGGGATATCCGATGTTGTGTTAGAATGTGCTGCTCGCGTCGAACGGGATGTGCTTTACATATGATTTACAGTGTACACAGAAAATGTGAATCCAACAACATTAACATTACTATTTAAGAAACAAACTATGTATGAGAATATGTCCTTTTAACCCATGCTGACATTGGGCTGATAAGTAATCTAGAGCAGTGGTTCTCAACCTGGGGGTTTCAATATACATTATTTTAGACAGTAGACCAGTTCTTTGTGTTTGTGAGTGAGTGTGTGTGGGTGTGTTTCTTTGAGTGTTTGTATGTGTGTGTGTGTATTTCTTTGTGTGTGTGTGTGTGTGTGTGTGTGTGTGTGTGTGTGTGTGTGTGTGTTTGTGCTTGTGTGTGTGTGTTTGTGTGTTTCTTGATGTGTGTGTGTGTGCGTCGGTGTATGTATGTGTCCTCGCCAATTCTCTCACATTGTCACCTGTCTGTCCTCTGGGTGATCTGCGGTTCCTCACGGTCCCACTGGGCCAGGTGGAGGGAACGCTCTCTGCACTGGGAACACAGGGAACAGGGAACACTCTGCACTGGAACACAGGCAACAGAGCGGTGAACACGGATGAGGCGCGGGTCCATAAGGAGCGGCCCCCATGCGTCCAATGGGAGTCCAATGACAATGGGAGAACCGTGTATTATTATTTTCTTTCTTCTTTTTTTTGTTGGCGCCTGTATCGTTTCGACAAGAAAAACACAAGGAAGGCGAGAAAAAAGAATCATACTAATCTTTTGAAGTCTTCCCAAAAGCAATGACTCAGCTTTACTTGGAACAATGTCCTGAAAGTGAGGCTCGGGAACACTTTGATACACTTAGATGCAATTTACCAGTCAGGGAATGCTTTGGTATACACACAATACACACACACACGCAGACGCATGCAGACGCACACACACACACACACACACACACACACACACAACTACAACAACAACAACAACAACAACAAAGAGATCGATCTCTTTGGACCAAAAGCAAACAAAGACTGAAAGGGCAGTACAGAAAGGAAGTAATAGGGAAGAGAGGAAAGGAAGTAAAGAAGGGAGGAAGCAAGGAATCAAGGAAGGAGTAAAGGAAGGAACCGACCACCGACTGAGGAAGAAGAGAAACAAAGATGTCGAGAATAAATGGAAAGAGGAAGGAAGATAGGAAAGAATTAAAGGACACCCAACCAAGGGAAAAACCAAACAAAATGGCTGAAAAGACAAAGGAGAGGAAGGAAGGAATCATCTTTGCAACATGTAAAATACTACAGATGGATGGAAGATGGCGGATGTGCATAAACGATTTGATGATGTTACAAGGACCAAGTGTATGCGGCGGAGAGACGACAACCAATTAGCAGGGGAGCGAGTGTGGTCGAAACACGGCTCTGTATCTCCATGTGGGGAGCCAAGGAATGTGCTCTCAAGAACGAAGGATTAGAGTCCGACACGCACAACCACACACTCACACACAAGCACACGCAAGCGCGCGCACACACACACACACACACACACACACACACACACATACATACACATACACACACACACACTAACCATCATGCAAACAGAGGACAAAGTGAGGACATGAATACGCAGAGGTGAGTCATAAAAACAGAGGAGGCTTTTTGTACACCAAAGTAACCCATGGGATGACCTTAAGACAATGCGCTGTGAGAAGAGACTGAGTGGCAGAGAGAGAGAGAGAGAGAGAGAGAGAGAGAAGACGGAGAGAGAAAGAGAGACAGAGAGAGAGAGAGCAAGACAAGGAGAGAGAGAAGATGGAGAGAGAAAGAGAGAGAGACAGGGAGAGAGAGAAGATGCAGAGAGAAAGAGAGAGAGAGAGACAGAGCGAGAGACAGGGAGAGAGAGAGAGTGAGAGAGGGGGGGGAAGTGTCACATTAACTTGAAGTGTGCAATGGACTGAGTGAGGGTGATACAGAGTGTCAGAGAAGCAAAATAAGACTGAAAGAGTGAGAAAAAAACAGAGATAGTGTGTGTGAGAGATAAGCGAAACAAGGCAAAATTGAAAAGAATGAAGAGTAATATGGAAAGAGAGTGTGAGAGAGGGAGAACAGGAAGAGGATGAGAAAAAGAGAGAGAGAGAGAGAGAGGGGGAGAGAGAGAGAGAATGAGAGCGGAGACAGACTCAGCCAGGCAGAGTAGATCTAAAAAAGAGGGAATCCAAGCGATGCAACTCTTTGTGTGTGTGTGTGTGTGTGTGTGTGTGTGTGTGTGTGTACGTCTGGGTGTGAGACATCATATAGAAAGAAAGGGAGACGGAGAGAGAGAAGGAATGGGAGGAAAGGGGGCAAGAGAGAAAGAAAGACAGAGAGAATGATAGACAATGAGAGAGTGAGAGAGAGAGAGAGAGAGCGCGAGAGAGAGAGAGAGAGTAAGATGGGAAAAGAGATAGACAGAGAGAAGGAAAGGAAGGGGGGAGTGATAGAGAGAGTCAGAGAGATAGGGGGTGAGCAGGAGAGAGTCTGAGAGAGAGATGGAGAGGAAGAGAGACAGACAGCGTGTAAAGGAACAATTGAGAAGAAGAGAAAGGAGATAACGAGAGTGAGAGACCAAAAGAGACAATGTGGGAGAGAGAGAGAGAGAGACAGAGAAAGACTGACAGAGAGAGAGAGAGAGAGAGAGAGAGAGAGAGAAAAAGTGACAGAGGACAGAGAAAGACAGAGAGATAGAGAGAGAGAGAGAGAGAGAAAGAGAGAGAGAGAGAGAGAGAAGATGGAGAGAAAGATAGAGAGAGATGATGGAGAGAGATAGAGAAGATGGAGAGAGAGAAAGACAAGGAGAGAGAGAAGATGGAGAGAGAAAGAGAGAGAGAGACTGGGAGAGAGAGAGACAGAGAGAGAGAGAGAGTGAGAGAGAGAGTGAGAGAGAGAGAGAGAGAGAGGGTGAGGTAGAGGATGTACAAACCATGTGGAGCCTGGGCAGCAGGGGGTGGGATGGCTGAGCAATTTGTGTCCGTCCGGCTGGCTGTGGGCGTGGCTCTGCAGGGGGTAGCAGGAGGCCTTTGATCATCAGCGAGAGTGACAGGAGAGTTCTGATGGAACGACGCGGCCCAGAGACACACACACCTCGCTTAGCCGCGCACCGATGCAAAAACACACACACACACACATTAAATTTAATACAAAGAGGCATTAGTAATAATCACATTAAGAGAGTATTCCAGATCCTTGGCATAATTTCCTAAAGAGCTGTCCATGGCTTGTTTATCCCCGAGAATGCACCTGTAGGAGTCTATCGGTCAACCGCCATCTTTAAAAGGTCAGGGCTGAAACATCCCCCCTTGGAGATCCACGCACAGACGTGTTCGCACAGGCATAAAGAGAAGGGATTTAAATACTGTTAGCAGCACTGCAGATATACAGAACTATAGGGAAGCACAAAAGTTTGTCATAGGTCTGTCAAAACAGATTAGATACAATTGTTGATTTACTCAAACAAAATCCATCCCAACCATTATCAATTAGTTTTCTACTGAACTTGTATTACTGTACTCTAGGTTTCACTTTATTTATTTTATTTATTTATTTTACGTTTATTTGACAGGGACAATGCACAATATATAATTGGGCCAGATTATAGCCACAAGGCTAATTTACATCTGTTGTCCCTGGACAGGAGTTGATGTTATAAATCAAATTAAAAATTAAAAACATGTAATGAGTTGGGACAATGACCCAAACACACATGACACAATGAGTTGGGACAATGACCCAAACACACATCACAGTGATACAGAGTAATAAAATTGAGTAATGAGAAAAAAAACAAAAAAAAACATGAAATAAGATGAAAATAAACACAGAGACAAGAATCAATGACTAGAAATGTTCACAACGTTGGTTTGCTTTCAACCATTTCTTAAGGCCTAATTTAAAGGTGGTGAGTGTGGCGCTTTATCTAATACTATCAGGGATGCTATTCCACAACCCTGATGTTGTGGTGATGAACTGTTTGATGAACCTGATGAACCCACAACACTGAGAAAGCGGTTTGGCCAAAGGTAAAATGCCTAAACACACTTGTGCAATCCCCCCTAGATGATGCTCTTGTGGTCCTTATGTCACTTGTGGGTCTATGAAGGCTCACAAATTGTTTAAGGGGTGGTGGTGCAAGATTATTAATAATTTTGAAAAATAAACAGGTATTTGAAAATAAAAGAAGATTGTCCAAAGTAAATAAACCATACTTCTGTATGATAGTACAGTGATGGTAACTGTAAGATTTTTTGTCCAGAATTTTCAGTGCTTGTTTATACACTTTATACATTAATGACATGGTGGCTGCATTTGCTTGAGACCAGGTGGTCAAGCAATATGAGATGTGTGTTAAAATCATAGAATGAAAATAAAGTATAGCTGCCTCTGTAGTCATCTGATTTCTAATCAGCTTAAAATTTAAGAGATTCCTTTTAACTCTCCATTGACTTTTTAAATGTTTTTTAAAAGTCAGATTTGAGTCGACAATGACCCCTAAGTATTTAAAGTCATCTACTACTTGGAGTTTTTGACCCTTAACAACTATGTCAGGCTGTTGCGTAGTACTTTTTCGTGAAGAAAAGTACATGCAAACTGTTTTTGAAGTGTTTAATGTTAGACAAGAGTAATCCAGCCAGTTGACTATTTTGTTCATTGCTCCTGTGAGTTTGTATGCCGCTTGTTGTTTTGTCTTTGCATGAACATAGATAACTGTGTCATCGGCATACATTTGGATGTTAATGCCTAGGCATACTGAAGGAAGATCATTAATATATATACTGAACAATTGTGGGCCTAGGATTGAACCTTGAGGCACCCCTATTGAACAGATATTTTCTCCTTCTCATCAAGTATGATGTAAACCACTTGATTGTGTCAGCTGAGATGTTATGAGTGGACAGTTTAGAAACTAAAACATTGTGGTTTATGGTGTCAAAGGCTTTCTTCAGATCCAGAAATATTGCTCCAACCACTCCCCCATTGTCTAAATTGGATTTCAGTTCTTCCACAAAGTAGCATAAAGCGGTACCCGTAGAGTGATTTGATCTGAACCCAAATTGCATTGCATGCAATGGAATATGACATGCATTGAGATGGGCAGTGAGTCGGTTTGCTACAACCCTCTCAACTACCTTGGATATAATTGGGAGTATACTTATGGGCCTGTAATTTTCCACATCAGTAGGGTCCCCAGCTTTGAATATAGGTGTTATCACCAGACACTCATTAATTGACACGTTGACCAGTTGTGTGATGGGTGTGCATAGTGCTTTGGCATTACACTTGAAGAGGGAGGAATCTAGTCCATGAACATCCTGAGCCTTAGAGCCTTTGAGATTGGACAAAATTTTGGATATCTCTTCTTCATTTAAGTAATGAGCATCGTTCTATGACCAAAAGTTGTTGCTAACTGCTCAACGGACTCCTTAAAAAAAGTATTAAAAGCCAATGCTGTTATCTCTAGAGATGCTTCCATTAATGCTTAACTCTAAAGGCTGGTTTCCTTTCCCTACTTTCTTTGACATTGTATTTAGGTGTTTCCATATTTGTTGGCCATTACCTCTGGCCTGATTGATGAGATCAATAAAAAAGTTTGCTTTAGTTTTACGGAGCATATTTACTACTTTATTTCTCAGTCCTTTAAATATCCTATAGTCATTGTCCAATTGACTTTTTAGGGCAGTTTTATGTGCATGGTCTCTTTTCCTCATTAGGCTTCATAATTCCTCATTTAGCCATGGTGAATTGGATTTTTTGCGTCCATTTACATACTTCTTGATAAATTTGTCTTTCACACCTGTAATATTTTTTAAGAAAAGTTGTGCACTTATCATCAAGGTCTATATTATCACATGAGAAGTCAGTCCAGTCTAATCATTTTAATTGTTCATATATCCTTCTTTGGTATTCTGTAGGACAACTTTTTATTATCATGTTTGTAAAGAAACCTTTTCTTGGTTAATATCGACATATCAACACTAGATTATGGTCTGAGATGCCTGTGACAAAGTTGTATGATTTAGTGATTCTCTCTGGTTTGTTACAGAATATCAAATCAATCTGTGTCTTTGAACAACGTGTAATTCTAGTTGGGCCATTAACCATTTGAGAGAGATTGTGTTTGCCAGTGATATCTTTAAGTTTTTTCCTATCTGATTTGCTAGACCAGTTAATATTGAAATCACCAACTACCATGAGTTCCTTCCTGGTGTTTTCAAACTTTGATAAGAGTGCTTTAAATTCATCATAGAAAGTGTTATCTGATGAGGGTGGTCGATATAGGCAGGTAATTATGAATGACATATTTTCTGACAATGATACAGCGATGCATTCAAAGTTTACAGTCAGCTTGTATCTAGTGCTTCGAAAGCAGTCCTTAATATATAGTAGCAGGCCGCCTCTTCCAGTCTGTCTGTCTTGCCTAAAAACATTATATCCTGATATGGCATACACAGAGTCCGGCAAATTTGACGTTAACCATGTTTCGGATAGACATAAAAAATCCAGATTTGAGTCTGATAAGAGTTTATCGATTTCATCGGTCTTGGAAGTGATACTCCGAACGTTCAGATGCCCTCCTAATAGACCCGTAGGTTTAGCTTGAGGATTCCACAGGATCTTTGCATGATTTACAGTTTGAATAGAGAGACAGTCACGTCTTTGCTGCAACTTCGGATGGAAAATATTGCAAGATCTTACCAGTTTCGTTTGTGTATTTCGTGCCTCTTGATTTCGTGCCTCTTGTTGTGGACACCAGCAGGCACGAACCGATAGTATCAGCAGTGCAACAATGAAAACACCAAGAGTCATTAATCCACGGCTCATTTTGTCGGGATGAGTTTAAGTTTTAAAAGTGGCTCACTCAAGCCGGAGGAGTTGGGTCGGGATTAGATAAAATCGTTAAGATTTGTTGAAGGCTACGCAGCTCCTGTCTGCTACGTGCCTCGTGCCTTTGAACCCTCTTAGTAGTACTTTATCTTTCCTTTGCTTCATTTTACTTCATTTCCTTTGCTTCATTTTTTAACTGCCCTGGCAGATATTTATTTTATTTTCCATATCAATTAAGCTATTTTGAATTGAATGGAATAGATTGGAATAGAATGGAATGCAAATGAAGTGAAATGAAATAATTTGAATGGAATTGAATTGAATTGAATTGAATTGAATTGAATTGAATTGAATTGAATTGAATTGAATTGAATTGAATTAAGCCTTCAAAGTCCCAAGTCCCCCAAGCCCAGAAAAGAACCTCGAGAAGGAACACTAAACTGGCCTGCCTCCTCTCAGAGACGGAGCAATAGCTGCCGAATGGATGGACATAGCAACGGTAGCAAAAGACAGTAGCAGTTAAGACACACAATTGGTAGAACTATGACACACATGTATTCTTGTATTCATATCCTCCACAAATGCCACCAAACCAGTAGGGACACCATGTCATCGTTCGGTTTGGTAATAACAATCACGCCCCCCCGTTTAGCCTGCTAAAGTTACACGCTACTCTTTAGTGAAAGTATAGTGCACATGTAGTACCCAGACTGACTAGCTCTGAGCCCTGTGTCGAGGCTAATAAGCTAACACACACCTGTGTTCAGTTTCACAACAAAGTCGATCCGGATGCAACAGCAACATGGAGGAATGACTTTAAATGAGCTGATTTGTACCTTTTAAATGTCACGTAACTCAGCTTGGAGTGAACATGACACATCGGATCACACACACACACACACACACACACACACACACACACACACACACACACACACACACACACACACACACACACACACACAGACAAGCACAAAATAAAGATACCCCCACGCACACGCACACACACACCATAACACAGCCAGCAACAGAGCATTAATTCTGAGCTGTGTCTAGTTAGCTGCCCGCTAATCCTTCAGTGTTGCTTCATCGATGTTTAGCTTTCCCACACGCTCCAACAGACAATCGTTAGTGTCTGCTGGCCTTCTACCAAGTGTATGGGTCTTCACTTTGTGTGTCTTGTCTGTGCATGTGTCTTGTCTGTGCGTGTGTATGTGCATGCATGCGTGTGTGTGTGTGCGAGTGTCTGCCTGTCTATCTTTGATTGCATTTCCAGTCTGCAACTTGTGTGTTTAACGTGTTTGTTTGCTTGCCTGCCTGTTTGTTATGTACACTACAATTGCAAATGAAACATGATTTTGTTGATAGTTTGCGGTGTTATAATTTAAGTGTGTGTGTGTGCTTGTGTGCTTGTTTGTGTATGTCTGCGCACGGGTGTTTGTGTATATGTGACTCTTTATGTGTGTGTGTGTGTGTGTGTGTGTGTGTATATGTGTATATGTGAATGCGTGTGTGTGTGTGTGTGTCACTTTCAGACAGTAATCAATTTCAATCACAGAGCGAGCGGTGCTTTGAGGCAGCGATACAATCAGCGCACGGAGCGGCGGAGACCATGAGGACAGCCTGCTTCTCTGGGGCTCCATTACCACGGCTCCCCCTGCTCCACTCCTCCACCCAGCACCTCCATCACAGCCGTCCATCTCTCCACCTAGTCATAAACTCCCATCCGTCATCCCACCGCGATCCATCCCTTTGTCCATCACCCATCCATTCAGAATCCATAATCCACCCACAGAACCGTCCACACTTCATCCATGCGCTCCCACACCCAATCCACCATCCAACATTCACCTATTCAGCCGTCCCTCCATCAGCCATCCATTCATCTAACGATCCGTCCCTCCATACACACCTCTATCTGTCATCTATTGGTCTTGTCTTGTCTAGACTGTATAGGTAGTTAACATTTGAGAGTATTTTTTCATATTCTCTCTGCTGAACAGAAGTTAGACTGTTAATCGTTACCCAAAAGTAATCGTTAAACTAAAGTAATTACAGAGATGTGTTTCTAAAGGAATTATCTTTGGAGGAGCAGAAAACACAATTACCAAAGCAGAAAACTCCCCACACGACAGGAGCACAAGGGGCTGTACATGCACGCATGCTCACACACACACACACCTATATATTACATACATTGGTCACATTTACTGGTCTCCAACGTGTGTGTGTGTGTGTGTGTGTGTGTGTGGATTGAACATTATTGTCAGAATGCATTTAGACAGACAGCTTCCCACTGTGACATTGTCATGGTAACCACATGAAGATGGAATGCTGCAAATATCTCTGTTTACCATACGTCCAGTTGTACACACACACACACACACACACACACACTCCCACCCTCATAAAGGCATAGGCAGGCAAGTCATATATCTCTGTATCAAAGTAAATTATCTGCACCCCCCCCCACACACACACACACACACACACACACACACACACACACACACACACACACACACACACACACACGCACGCACACGAACACAGACATGCACACACACACCAGTACAAACACACACACGCGCACACACACAGACATGCACACACACATCAGTACAAACACACACACACGCACACACACTGTCTAATGGATCTTTCTGTTCCAGGCTAAGAAAGGTCAACACACCAGGAGACAGAGAGAGAGAGAGGGTGAGTGAGAGGGGAAAGGGAGAGCAAGAGAGCAAGAGAGAGCAAGAGAGAGAGCAAGAGAGAAAGAAAGTTGGTGAAATAAAAAACAGCTCAATGAAACTTATAAACTGATTAAGAATTGTAAGGAAGGGAAAAAATGGAGGAGGGAGGATGGAAGAAATAAACGCAAGGAAGGAAGGAAGGAGGGAAGGAAGGAAGGAAGCAAGCAAGGAAGGAGGCATGGAGAGAACGTATTAATGAGCTACACAGACATTTTGTCAATAGTATACACACATCCGTCATATCTCTCTCACGCACACACACACACTTTAGAATTGCCTATTTCCATCTAATGAATAGAATGCAATTGTGAGGAATTATGGTGTTAATGAATATAATTATAATATAATCAGAAAGGTCAGAAGCACTTTAAAGGACAATTAGACACGCAGAAAGCATTCTCTGTGCGCCACCACAGCCCAAACCGTCCCGGTCGGCATACAACAGAGGCTGTCTGGCAGTTTGCCTCTCTTTGTTTAGCTAAGCGGCAGCTTCCAGCAGCAAAGACGCATTGTTTATTTTTATTCAAACACAATAACAGAGCACTACTTATTATTTCATTTAAATATTATAATCACTAAAAAAACAAGCAAAACAACGGAACTCAAACTTTTTTGTCGTACTGATGCTCTTCTGCGTATTATTCTGGGATGCAAAAAGAACATTCTATGGTGCGGTGTGTTATGGTGTGGTGGGTGTGATTATAGTGTGTTATGGTTTGGTACAATAGTCTGTGTTATGGTCTGGTGTGGTATGATATGGTGTAGTAAGGTGTGGTGTAGTGTGTGTGGTATGATATGGTGTGGTGTGGTATGGTGTGGTAAGGTGTGGTGTGATAAGGTGTGGTGTGATTTGGTGTGATATGGTGCCCATTGTCCATGGTATTGCACCTTCTGATGTCCCAACATTCATGTCCTTTGTGTCATATTCGGTGGAACATTTACAAAGTTCAGCATCTTCAAGCTGAAAGGAAAACGTCAGATGAAACATTTGTGTATTCAAACCACATCACCGGATCCCCACAGCAGAAGTGGATTACACAGCGCTTTGGTGAGTTCCTCTGACAACATTTAATTTCCAAGGGCCAGGGACAGACTTTGGGCTGCTTTAGAGATGGATTAATGAAAGGTGTCAGACATGAGGCAGCACATTCAACACACTGCTGCTACCCATTCAGAAATTATGTGTGTGTGTGTGTGTGTGTGTCAGTGTGGGAATGGCTCTTTGTGTGTGTATGTGTGTATTTCTGTATTCTTAAATGTCTGTGTGTATGAGCATGTGGATGTGTCTCTGAATGTGTGTTAGTGTGAGTACATGATCTAAGGTGTGTGTGTGTGTGTGTGTGTGTGTGTGTTCTTGTGTGTGTGTATGCGTTTCTTATCTTTTGTGTGTGTGTGTGTGTGTGTGTGTGTGTGTGTGCGGGTGTATTCTTCTGTTCTCATCTGTGTGTGTGTGTGTGTCAGTTTGTATTCTTGTATGTGTGTGTGTGTGTGTGTGTGTGTATGTGTGCGCTTGTGTTCCCATCTGTGTGTGTGTGTGTGTGTGTGTGTGTGTGTTACAAGGTATTAATGAGTTAGCTGTGAGTGGTAGATTTCCTCCTCCAGCAGGTCGCCCCCGTGCCGGCTGCTGGGAGAGGAGGCCGCCCCACGTGGGTCTCACATAAGACCAGCTCCTCACGTGGATCAAAGCAGACCCCCACAGACCCCCACACGGACCGTCACAGACCCCCACACGGACCCTCACAGACCCCCACACGGACCCTCACAGACCCCCACACGGACCCTCACAGACCCCCACACGGACCCTCACAGACCCCCACACGGACCCTCACAGACCCCCACACGGACCCTCGCGCTCACAGACCCAGGAGGGACCCGGGCGGACCCGGACGGACCCAGACGGACCCGGGCGGACCCTGGAGGACCCTGGCAGGCCCTTGCGGACCCTCAAGGACGCAGAAAGTATCAATCCAGCCTTAGCCCTTGTTATGAGATGGATACCTGGCATGGACCTTGGGCACACACACACACAGACACACACACACACACACACACACACACACACACACACACACACACACACACACACACGCAAGAACACATGCACACACAAAAAAACCACACACACACACATACAAAGGTACGTACACACATACACACGCATGCATGCACACATGCAAGAACACAGACACACACACACAAATGCACACACACACACACACACACACATGTACGAACACACACAAACACACACATGCACACACACACACACACACACACACACACACACACACACACACACACACAGACCTGCATACACAGACACACACAGACACAGGGAGCATTGCTGGAACACAATGAGTAAGAATGTGAATCCGAGTGTCGATTCCCCAGACGTGATGACCAAGGACAACAACACAGGTGGAATTTCAATGAGAGCACCAATGTGTGTGTGTTCACACACACACACACACACACACACACACACAAACACACACACACACACACACATCGGTGCTCTCATCGGTGGAGAGAGAGAGAGTGAGCGAGAGAGAGAGAGAGAGAGAGAGAATACACAAGAGGGACAGAGAAAATTGAATAATGGCTGGGAAGGGAACGCTAAGACAACAGAGGAAGTGAGAGAAACTTGAAAGACAGAAAGAAGAGAGAAGAAGGATGGAGATGGGCCACAAGGGAAGAGAGAGAGAGAGAGAGGGGGAGAATAAATCCAATGCTATGGAGGACGAGAGGAAATGAAGATTGAGCAACAAGTGACCTTTAACAAAGAAAAAGGCAAGAGACTGACAGAGAAAGAGAGGGAAAGAGAGAGAAGGTTGTAACTGAAGCCGGGAGAACCGAGGCCACGGTAAGAAGAGAGGGATGCAATGAAGGACAGAGTAGAAAGATAGATGGATAGATAGATCCGTCTAGATGGCCAGAGAGAGGCCACGGACAAACGGACGGACGGTGATAGCAAGGGTACCAAAAAAAAGAGTGAAACGACGAAGAACGCTGACGGCTGCCGGGACAGGAGACGGGACAGAATGAGTGACAGAGGGAGAAGAGGTGTCAGAGCCGTCAAGTGAAGAGGAAAAAACGACTTGCGGGCAACGGATGAATGGCCTGAAGTTAAGACAGGAAATAAAAAGTGTAGAAGAAGAGGAAGGCTTTTCTCCCCCATACTGTCTGTGGCGCTGGCGCCTGACTCGGCTGTTTTGTATTCATGTGTACAGAGAGTCAGCAGCGGGTGAGAGGAGAAGTGATAGCACGTATGAAAACTGTGACAGACAGACACAGGGAGAGGGAGGGAGGGAGAGAGAGGGGAGGGAGAGAGGGAGATAGAGAGGAGAGGGAGAGATGGAGAGAGAGAGAAGTGATAGCATGTATGAAAGCTGTGACAGACAGACAGAGGGAGGGAGGGGGGGGGGGGAGAGGGGAAGGGGAGAGTGGAGGGGGAGAGAGGGACAGAGGGGGGAGAGAGGGATGGAGGGGGGGGAGGGAGAAAGAGAGGGGAGGGGGAGATAGAGAGGGGAGATAGAGAGAGAGAGATGGAGGGGGGAGAAAAAGAGGGGGAAAAGAGAGGACAAGAGAAAAGGAAGGAGAGAGTGATAGAACAGAGAATCAATAGGAAAAAATGGGTCAAAGAAAATCAGGATCATAATTGATTGGTTGAATGATTGATTGCCAAGTTACCCGTATAAAGGATTTGCCTTGGCATGCAAGGCAAAAATAAAATTATAAACACAATGTAAATGTGTCAGGTGGTTTGGGTCTTTTTGACAGCATTCAAAGACAGCTGTCGGGGAGGGAACAATGTCGCCAGACGTGATTGACAGGGCCGTGGACCAACCGAGCGGCTGTCATCGTCAGCCGTCTCGACCCAGGGGCGCTAGACCTAGCGTTCAATAAGAGGCGCTTGTATTTTTCCATTACTCCTATACGAAGACGGCTTTAGTGCTCGCGCACAGCCGCGTGGGCAAAGCACGCGTGAAAAGCACGTGTGAACGACAACACATGTTGACACAGCAGGGCTCACCAGCCAACAGGGAAGAGGGAGCCAAACTGCCGCTCTTAACACAATTCACGCCTCTAATTAGGCCTCGAAACACTTAAAATGCTATTAGCGGCAGCATTGTCAAAAAAAGGCAATTGGCAATTGCTCGCGGCAAACTTGGTTGTTGAATAAACTCTGGTCAAAGTGACTTTGGTTGTTTGGGTTTTATAATGATTGTTCGATAGGTATGACTTGTCGTTTTCGCCCTAAAACCATTCCAAATTGGGAGGACGTGTGTTGAATGCGGAGGGAGAGGAAAAATGTGATTTATAAGGTCCCAAACCCCAGACGAAAGCTGTCTTTGTCTTGAACCGCAAACTGCCACTTTTTTTTTAGATAGGTACAACGTGTTTATAAACAGCCATTTTAAGCCCCAGCCTCGGGAGAAGCTGAAAGAGGGACTCCTTAATCCGTTCGTATCCTCAGGCAGCTGCAAAAAGAAACAGCCCCTTTTTTTTTCACCCTTTTCACCATTCGTTTAACTGTAAACGATCCCTACCTTGATCCGACCTTTCGGTTAGTTAATGTAACACATATCACAATGATTACATTCGCAATCTATTTTTGTTCTGCATCAGGTTCGTTTTTGTTCCCCCTCACTGTCTACTCCCCATACGCGTTTTAACGCACCAAATAAAGCATCTATAAATAACTTTTAGATTAGTTTAAGGCCACTACTGTCTATTCAGCAGCGTGGGCTCTACTGTTGAGCCCTGTTAATAGATGGTGCAATGAAGAGGAGGTCTCCTCTACTCTGGGTGTTGGCTCCACTTTCGAATGAGCAGGGTAATTTATGCAGGTTTTAAAACACACTGGTGAATCAAAAGGGACAAGCAACACTTGAATGTCTCCGGGGATTTCACAGGCAGGGCGGAAAGAGTCGGGGTTTAGAGTCGATCAATATGTATTGTTTTGCGTCTCGGTAAAGAATAGGAAAATGTTTCCCCTCCGAAATGAACTGATCCAAACGAGTCACTTGGGGTAAGAGATGAAGAAAAAAGTTTGAGGGCGGCCGATTCAGGGAGGGAAAGAATAAGGATGGGGATTAGGGAGAGAGAGAGAGAGAGAGAGAGAGAGAGAGAGAGAGATACAGAGAGAGAGAGAGAGAGAGAGAGAGAGAGAGATACAGAGAGAGAGAGAGAGAGGGGGTGGAGAGTAAGAGAAAGGCAGAGAGAGAGAGAGTTAGAGAGTAACAGAGACAGACAGGCAGGTAACAGACAACAGACAGACACAAAAATGTAACTTAAAAACAGACAAAAAGAATGGGCAGATGAGAGAGAGAGATACAGAGAGAGAGAGAGAGAGAGAGAGAGAGAGAGAGAGAGACGTTCACCTGGTAAGTCTTGAGGGTAGACTGACAACAAATAAAAGGGGAGAAAGAGGGATGGGGGGGATATGGGGGGATAAAGGGTGGGGGGTGAGTAAAAGGAGTAACGGTCGTCTCCATGGTGAAGCAGTGGTTGTCATGGTTACCTGCAGAGCCCGGGTCAACGGCACAGGAATGTGTGTGCTGGTAGTACACACAAGCTTGTGTGTGTGTGTGTGTGTGTGTGCGCACTAGAACACACAGACACTCACAGACACACACACACACACACATGCCAACACTCAAACACAAGCGCACACACAAGACAGATGGAAAGGGGGAATAATGATCAGCATGCTTTGTGTGTGTGTGTGTGTGTGTGTGTGTGTGTGTGTGTGTGTGACTTGTGGTGAGAGATAAGGTCAGAATCACAGAATACCGTGAATAGGGGCCCCATCAGCACTGAGCAAAACGTGTGTGCCCAACAGTGTCTGTACATACATGTGATTGCAAGTGTGTGTGTGTATGTGTGTGAGTATGAGTGTGTGTCTACGTGTTATAGACGGTGATAAAAATGGCGGCTGAAGCGTTGCGTGTGTGTATGTGTGTGTGTGTGTGTGTGGGTGTGTGTGTGTGTGCTCATCGGCTCCTGTGTGAGTGCATGCGCGCGCACGTCTCAGTGCACTTAGGGCTGTGAATGTGTTTTCCAGTCTCCCCACAAGTGGAAGGATTTTGCACTGAAAAATGGTCAGTCATGCAATGGTCGGTCGTTCCTAATAAAGTACACACACACACCCACCCACATACACACTCGCGAGCGCGCACACACACACACACACACACACACACCATTCATCGCCCCCTCCAGCTCACCTCACCAAAGTGACACGCTCACTCGAGCACAAAATGAGAATCTCAGGCTAGAATCCCTTTGGTATTTTCCACCGTCTTTCCACCACATTTGGTTGTCAACAACCGCGATCAACAACGTAACAGTATCAAGGAAGTGTGACACTCACACGCTACGACGCCTTAACACAATCCGATGTGTTCACGCTGTGTGTGTGTGTGTGTCTGTGTGTATGTGTGTATATGTGTGTGTGTGTGTGTGCGTGCGTGCGTGTGTGTGTGGGGTGTTATTTACATGCCGTGTCAAGCGAGCAACAGTTCACAGAGCTGCTAGACAGAAGAAACCCACCAGCTCTTACTGGGACGACAGCGGGGACATTAAACCGAGAGACCCGGACACTCAACGTCTGGGGGCCGTGCGGTCCGGTACGGTGCCCAGTCACAAGAATGACGCACGGTTGGCCACGCATAAGGGGAGCTAGTTCCGACGTTCGTGGTTGTATTTGTAGACTCTGGATTAGAGCAGGCCAAGCACTGAAAAGCCACGGAAAAAAGACATTGGTAAATACCAATGTAACGCAGCTGTTTCAGCGCAATACACCACAATGAATGAAATAACATCATTTTGTATATTAATTTGGATATAAACCGTATCCGATTTAATTACGGGGGTAAAGAAACGGCAAAACCTGGCAAAAACATTCCCTGTTGGATTGTCCCGAGCATGACGTTGGCTCCCCGCCGGTCTCCAAGAGAATCACTGACCATGACCCATGAGCCGCGCCCTCCCCTACCAGGAAGAGGAGGGCTGGAGGTCTTAAGCCATTCCCAGTCGAAGATAAGGAAACGGCCCAGTGGAATCCTTTCAGCCCTCACCCTCCCTTGTTTACGGTTTCAATTCTGCGTCCCTCCGTCCACCATCTTGTTTGTTTCTGACCGGTGTTTAAACTGTCATGCGTAGCCTTCCCCCCCGGAGGAAGCAACAGGAACGCTCTGACCTTTGAAGATGTATTGTGAAAGGTCATGAAATACACCGGCGCCACAAGGAGATCTGGCCGGGTTCTCCCTCGTCGAGTCCCAAAGCAGTGGGGCTTGGAGGGAAGATATGAAATGTTGTTTTGTTGTTGTTGTTGTTGTTGTTGTTGTTTATTGGGTGAAGGTCACAGCTGGCGCGCCGCGACGGTGACGGGATCAGACCAGAGTTTTCAGACCACAGCAACAAACATCAACACCAATTTCGGCTGGCATGTGTGTACTTACGTTTCTTTTTTCAATTGTGTCCATGGCCTTCAAATGGCCATTCAGACACACATTGCAGTCCTCAACATGGTCACAATCAGAGGTTTTCTGAGGTTCCAGGCTCTCAACGCCCTACAAAGTTTTACTTGCACACATTTTCCACCGATGCATCCTTCAAACTGAGCTTCAGCGATATAAAACCTCTACCGTAAAATGTCACAAACCACTCAACCGAACTCTGCGACTTTTCTCGCCATGACCTCCAAAGGGTATCTCCACCATCCATCTCACTCTTTCGCCCTCGGTCCCTACCGCCATCCCAAGTGCTTCCCCAAACAGAAAACCCTTGAGCTCCCCTGACCTTGAACCCTGACTGACACGCGTCGTGATGGCCCTACAAGTGACCCCTTGACCCCCAGTGACACCATCGATCAACGGAACTCAAACCCCCCCCCCCCCCCTGAAAAGCTTTTGAGAGAGCGTGAATGGACCTCCCGTCCCATCTCCATTGTCCCGCCCTCCCTATTCAGTCGATTTCTGATCCTCTCCACGATAATGTCGGGGCCCCCCGGGTGAATAGACTGAGCCAACAGATATTGTAAAGCCTTAATGCATCACGGCAGACACGCACATGCTTTCTGAAAACAGTCCAGCTGAGATATGGTGCCACTCATATCTCGCTCTCTCCATGAAACTCGGAGCAGGAATTCGAAGCTACTGTTGTTGTGAGGCGCCTCCCTGCTTGTTCTTTGAAGGACCCTCCTGCGGGGTCTCTGGGATCGAAACTGAAAGGGCACTAAATACATTAGGCGCTAATCATAAATCTATTAGCTCAGATAAATGGAATCCTAGCCTGAAGTCGGTTTTTTGGCGCTGTAAGAGAATCGCGGCGAGATTTGATTCGCTTTGCAGGTTTCTCCACAGTGTCCCCCATCGCTCAAAATCAATTTACATGAACAATAGAAGTTGTAAATCATGAATAGAAACAAAAAAAAAAGAATAAGCAGAATAGAAAGTTATGGTTGTGGATGAATGTGAAAAAAAATAAAAAAAAGTAGGCATTCGTCGGGTAGTCCTGAGGAACCGGAGTCATCTCCGCAAACAGTGTTTCAAATGGATCAGCCAGTGGTTCACATAGACATCAGGTCACTGACATGCAAGCCTATAACCATACCATATCTATTTACTGCTGAGGCATTCGGTGGACAGTTTGAACCAAAGACACTTCCAGTACATTTTAGACACATGTCGTGTTGGAACAGGTAAGGGTCAGGCTTATGATCAAGGATGCCTACAGACAGACTGCATAGACATTGGGATTCCAACCTACAACCTTTCGTTTGGCAGTCATAAAGTACACAACTGAAGCATAATGACACAAAACTCCTGGGATAAAAAATATTCAGGTGAAAACCCAGTTGGAGATGTGTTCTTTCGTTCTGTTGGTTTTATTCAGTCACAGCAGGTGCTTCTTGTGTAGTCATCAGAAAAATATAGTGTGGAAAATAAAGTGGAACAATTCTTTTTAACATCACCCGTCTCATGACTCATTTCCAACTGGAACATTTTCCCCCCCAAAAAAAGCTATCACCACGAGGTATATTCACGGAATATCATGAATGCCAATAAAAGCCATTAAAAGCCATTCCAACAGTCCAACAGAGCATTAGGTGCACTGAGGGATGCGGCCATTGCAGGTAGCGCGCCCCGTTTGTCCACATAATGACACACGTCTGTACATACTCTGCATGTTATCACCCAGACCGCGCTGGAACCAGCTCCGGTAGCTTTAGATATTCATCCTGTGTGTGTACCACTGGGAGCCTAGTCTCATTAATTTCAGTTCCCGGGGGACTCTCCTTCTCCCCGTAACAGCATGCGGATACGTCCCCCAGGCCACTGAAGCTGTTTTCAGCCGTTCGATAGAAAAGGAGAAGAGAACAGCGCAGCTTGAAGCTTCGGCCTTTTGATCGGCTCCGGATAAGGTAAACAACATTCCATTCAATCTGCAGGCCCTGGAGAGACAACAGCGGGCCATTAGGCTACAGGAGCCCGGCCCATGCCACACGACGGCGGGTTAAGAGAGGTGAAGACTGCCAGGCCGGCTGGAAGCCTGGCAGTTGTCATTTTATCATGATCTGTCTCTCCCTAGCTAGTTGTTTGGCCAGGCGAGCCCACTGGCTTCTGCCCATCGGGGGTTCGTCCTTCCTGCCTGTCCGCTGTGTCCATGGATGGACAGAGATGTCAGAGCATCAGCACAACAAGAATGCTTTGAATTCCCAGGATTGGGCGGGTGCTGTTGACCTATGATTACGCTACAAATGAACTCCAACAGCCGGCCAATGTTTTAGAGCCGTTGATAGTGAGGGGTTCTCTGGTTGAAAGAGATATTCTGGTTAATAGAGCTTCTCTGGTGGGAAGAGAGGTCATCTGGTAACAATAGGTATTCCTTGAGTGAAATAGGGATACTCTATTTTACCCAGATAAGGCATTTTTATCTGGGTAAAATAGAGGCATGTTTAAATAAAGCATGCTTTGGTTGAAAATGAGGACTCCTTTGGTAAGAACAGGGTCTCTCCAGTAAATATAAGGGCCCTCCAGTTTAATACAAGAATAGCTGGGGGCGCCCCGGTGGCTCTTCCGGGTAGAGCGCATACTGTTAAGGCTGGGTCCTCAGGGCAGAGACCCGGATTCCGTTCCAGACCAGCGTCATTTTCTGCATATCCTCTCTCTCTCTCTCTCTCTCTCTCTTCTCTCTCTCTCTTCTCTCTCTCTCTCTCTCATCTCTCTCTCTCTCTCTCTCTCATCTCTCTCTCTCTCTCTCTCTCTCTCTCTCTCTCATCTCTCTCTCTCTCTCTCTCTCTCTCCCTCCCTCCCTCCCATACCCTCGTGTCTAGCTCTCCCCGTATCCGTCACAAATAAAGCCAGAGAAAAAAAAAAAAAAAATCTTCCACCACACCCAACTTCACTTCGAGCAAACAGCTTTGGCTGCACACAAACATAGCAATTCCTGCTTTGCATCACCACGGAGAGAGCCAGCCGGCCCGCCGCGAGCCAGCTGGCACTCCACCGCGGGTTCCCTAGCAACGGCCAAGGGAGCGGGACAGCCCAGCTCGCAAGGACACCAGGGGAAGCTACGAGGGCCAGGAGGACTCAGACTCTGGATGTTTGTCTCATTCATGTCGCCCCGCCCCCCTCCACCACCACCACCACCCTCCACCCCACGCTCTAATCCTCTTTCCAATCCCCCAGAGAACCAGCCAGAACGGGCCTTGGAACACACAGAATGGGCCGGTTGTAGTGCGGCGGTGTTGGGTTCTTCTCGGTGGGGGGGTGGGGTGGGGGGGGGGGGGGGGGGGGGGGGGGGGGTGTTGTGGTGTGTGGGGGGGTTGGTTGTGGTGGGGTGGCTCTCTTCTCTCAGGGAATCCGGAAGTGTTTGGGTGATGTGTGCAGGATGACCCAGGGGAGGACAGTGACGTACCGAAATAAAGATACATGAGTGAAGTTGACTTTTTGTTTTTGTTTTTTTTCTTCCCTTCCACTGAGGAGATTCCATATACTCTTGCCCATCAAAACTGTCAAGTAGAGATTGTATCGATTATTACGGTGGAAACATCAGAGATCAAGTGATTCAGAGAGTCTAACATTAACATCTTAAAGGTGACATATTGTACCACCAGGTGTGAGTGTGATTGGCCGTTACAAGCCGCTTGGTCCATCGCTATGCTACGTTACGTAGCCGGTGACGGCCACCGTCTTTCCGAGTCCAGAAGACAATCGGAAAGGATTTGAAAAAAGAGGATTTGAAAATCTGCCTCTTCTGACATCACAAGTGGGAGTGTCCACCTAGATGTACCCTGGATAGAACAGTCTAGCAGCCTACCCAGTGGACTGTGGCAAACGTTGCTCATCTATCCGTCATACGTCTATGTGGACACGCCCACTTGTGATGTCAGAAGAGGCCGATTTTCAAATCCTCTTTTTTCAAATCCTTTCCGATTGTCTTCTGGACTCGGAAAGAGGGTGGCCGTCACCGGCTACGTAACGTAGCATAGCGATGGACCACACGGGGGGGGGGGTGAGGGTACCAGAGAGGCACTGGTGCCCAGCAGCCAGGCAGCAGAAGCGGGCCAGGGAAGCGGGCCAAACAGGCACTTTGGAGTCGGGCGGTGTGGAGAGAAGCCACTTGTCGCTGCTAAGTGATGCTTCAGATTGTTTATCAGTGGCCCACCTGATCAAACAGGCCTTCTGTGTCCCCACAGAGCAGCCGGCGCGCCAAGCCACCAGCACAGGAATGCTTTTAAGGTGGTTACTGGAGAGAAAAAAACTCCCCCCCACTAATAGGTTGAGTGTGGTTTTAATTT
>NC_140285.1:3895012-3925964 GCF_964030765.1 Micromesistius poutassou | reverse complement strand
AATCAATACTGTGGTTCAATAAAGCAGTTAAGAAAATGTAAAAATGTTCCACCAGCGAGGCGCTCTTTGTCTCTTTCTTTTCAATTTCCTTCCCCACTTCCTGTGCACTGTACACACACACGCACGCACACACACACACACACACAGATACAAATGCACTAAAAAATACACACAATCACATGACTATAAATACAAGCACACACACACACACACACACACACAACACTCAAGCAGAAATAAATTGCCACAACACTACAACGCTAAAATAACCGAGCACTGATAAACCCAGAAGTACAAACACAAACACACACACACACACACTGATACAGAGCTACAAACGCACCACAAACATACACACAATCACATGAGTAGAAACACAGGCACGTACACACACACACACACACACACACACATACACACACACACACAAAGAACACGCAGAAATAAATTGCAATAGTGCTAAAATAACCCAGCACAGACAAACCCAGAAATGCAAACACACACACACACACACACACACACACACACACACACACACACACACACACACACACACACACACACACACACACACACACACACACACACACACACACACACACACACACACACACACACAGCCTATCCCGCTGGGCCCTGGCTGGAAGACGCTGCTTCTCCCTGCTCCTGAACGGCTCAAACTGTCGGCCAGGGGAGCGATGGATTGGAAAAATTTAATCGCATTAAGAGAAAAACTTTCCTCTTTCATTTGTAAATTCCTGGGACACGCTACACCCCGCCCCCTACACCCCCCTCTCTTTTCCTCCAAATACATCCTCCTCCTTCCTCCCCCCCTCCCTTTCTCCCTTTCTGACACGGCTGCTGGTCTTAGAGACATCCGTCTGTGCGCACACACACACACACACACACACACACACACTTATGCATGCACGCCCACATCCACACACACACACACACACACACACACACACACACACACACACACTCTTCTGCTATCCCCCACTCTCTCTCTCTCTCTCTCTCTCTATCAAATTCTCTTGCTTTCTCGCTCTCTCACACACACACACACACACACACACACACACACACACACACACACACACACACACACACACACACACACACACACACACACACACACACACACACACACACACACACACACACTCTCTCTCTCTTCCCTACTTTGTACTTTGCTTCATCCCAAAAGGTTGACAGAGAAGGCTATAGGCCTCTGGGATGCATGACTGCACGTGCATGTGCACATGCACCTGCAAACACACACAAGTACACCCACTTACACACACACACACACACACACACACACACACACACACACACACACACTTGCTATTGCTTGTCTAATTCCTTTTATCTCCTTTTATCTTTTTCGTCCTTGCCAAACGGCGATCAAAGAGCATTCTAGTGACTCCTCTCTTCCTCTAACTTTTCTCCCTCACTCGTCTATCTTTGTATCCATTTATCTATCTATCAACCTATCTCTCCGCCATTTAAGTTATTCCTCCATCTTCCCAGCTTCTATCCAGCCATGTCTACCTGGCTGTCTTTGTCATATCCATTCACTGTGTCTGTCTGTCTGTCCGTCTAGCTGAAGTCTGGCTTCATTCTTTTAATTTTCTTTTATGATAGTTTCAAGACATGTGCACATGCCCACACACACACACACACACGGGCACGCCTGCACCCACGCACACACACACACACAGAATGTCAGGACGGGGACATGCCACCTACAGGGCGGAAGGATTAGTGAGGTAAAGTTCAAAGAGTGTCGAGATTTCCACCCCCTCCACCATTCTCACTTCTCTCTCTCTCCCCCTCTCTCTCTATCCCTCTCTCTTGTTCTCTCTCCCCGCCTAAGTCTTCAATCTCTCCTCCTTTCTCCCTCTCCTCCCTGTATCGCTCTCTCTCTTTTCCCCCTTTTCCCATTAGCTCCTGCTTTCTCTCGTGCCCCTTAGAAACCTGTGAATGGGAGGCGATTTCTACACTGATTTGCACGTGGTAGAGTTGTGTATACACGCTAGTAAAGTGTGTGTGCATGTGCGTGAGTGAGTGAGTGAATCAGTGAGAGAGTGAGAGAGTTAGAGAATGGGAGAGTGAGTGAATGAGCGAGGACGTTTGTGTTTGTGTCAACGTCTCTTGTAGCTTGTCCCACCGAACCGGCTGCTGTACTTTGAACTGTTCAATCCTAAAGTAGTAGTATTTGTGTTTGGGTGGGTACAGTGGTGGCGGTGACCTCTGTGAACTTGGGGGTCTATTGTGTGTGTCGGGGAAAAAAACAGCGGCGCTGGCCCAGCATTCCCTCGGCATACGGTCATTCCTGACCACACAATAGAGACGCTTTTAAACAGCAAATCTTTTAGGTCAGACTTGCCGTGTCAGCCAAACCCTGTCCACTGCGATGTCTGTTCCTTTCTGCTGTCTGAATCTCTCTCGCTCCGTCCCTCCCTCCCTCGGCCCCGCTCTCTCTCTCTCTCTCTCTCTCCCTCTCCCTCATTCCCTCAATCTCTCTCTCCCTGTCCGTCTCTCCCTCAATCTCTTGATCTCTCACTCCCTCTCTCTGTCTCTTTCCCCTCAATCTCTCTCCCCTGGGCCCCTCTCTCTCTCTCACCCACTTCCTCTGCCTCTCTCTCTCGCTCGTTACACACACACACACACACACACACACTTTCTCTCTCGCTCTGGACTTGACAGGGGGGGGGGGGCATAGCTGTTTAGAGCTGCCTCTAGATGGCCCTGTCTCGTAAAACTTTGAATCAGACTATTCAATCAGACAGAGAAGAAGACATTGAATCCAACTATAGACACATTGGAATGACACATTTTAATCAGAAATGTAATCAAAACTTTGAATCAAAGCTTGGAAACAAACATTGAATTGAAATTTGAATCCGACCAAGATTCAGATCTTTGAACGCGATATTGTTTCCATGATGGAGTCCATCCCGACCATGAGGGACGCACCATCTCATCTATCCTCTGTTCTCACAAAGAATTTTCATCACAGCTACCATTGAAACACCTAGTTCAAATCAACATTCTCTCTGTCGGCCAATAATTCTTCATAGGCAATCCACACACAAACAAACACGCACGCACACACACACGCACGCACGCACGCACGCACGCACGTACGCACACACACAAACACAAACACAAACACACACACACACACACATTTGAAGTGTGTGTTCTCAATTCTCTTTCAAAATAAGGCTGAAAGCAAAGCTAAATATATACACAAAAAAGCTAACATACTCATTAAAAAATCCTCCATCTCAAAGCAATGGCAGGCATCTCTGCAGCATCCATCAAACTGTGCCAGATACACACAGCAGCAGCCCTACAGGTGGTCTTATCTCTTACTGAACACTCCTCCTCGTCAGTGACTCACCCCCTGGATCCCAGCCCCTCACCCCCCCCCCCCCCCCCGCCCCTCCCACCCTGGCACTTTGACATGACAGCTCCTTCCCTGTCATGTCTGGACCCACCACCACATCCATCAGACACAAAGAGCAACCCTTTGGTTCTCCGTGGGTCCAAATGTGGGGGTTCACGTTGCTTAGCATCACCCTCGTCCTGCGTCCCGCAATCAAACCCGACACCGCCATACCGGCCCTGGGTCGACATTTGATATTTCCGAGGGCTCGTTACTAGGCAACCAATCCCTGCATCTACCTTTTGATGACTGTGTGATTGGGCATCCAATCAGGTGCAGTCAGGCGTGGTTGTATTTGATGGGATTCCAACAAGCCCAGAGGAGAGCAAGTGGAAAAAGAACTCACCCGGTGTCAGTCTCAATATCTTGCTTGGAGTAATAAAGGCTCTAATGCGGCGTAATGGAGGGTTTGAGTAAGGATGGATTACCTACAGCCGGGCAGTCGCACTATTTATTCCACACAGATTCGACACGGACGGGGGGGGGGGGGGGGGGTGAACACGGCCCTCAGAAGGGAGCCAAGACAGCCGCAACATACGGAGATCAGAGGTGGGGCTCTTCCAAGTTCATAAAGTACGATTCACACACGAACCATCTGCGGCTATGCAAATGAGCACGGCCCCGCGTTAGCGCTACACAGGGAAGCCCGTCAGCTGGGCTAAGCGCATCAGACAGACCGTGCGCAGGGGCCTCTGATTTCACCTCCTCTGAGGGCGTCTGCCTGAGATCTCAAAGTTTCCAAGCCGGCTGGTCGAAAACCTGGGCTGGGCGAGTTAATTAGCGACCCTCTCTCCTCGCGCTCAGTAAACACCATCGGGGGTGGGGGCGGGGGGGCGAACGAGCCCGGAATACTTAACGGCATCTTAGCAACAAACTAGCGGCAAGCTGTGGCGGCGGCGGCGGCGGTCTCCGCCGGGTGTGTCGGAGGGTGACCGAGCGGATGATGAGGAGAGATTCAATAAAAAGGAGAGACTACTCAGGCCTGACAGAACGCGGCGGCGATGAGAATTAGCGATGCGGGACGTCTGCAAACCTGTCTCTCATGTTTGCCCCCCCCCCCCCCCCTCCCCCCTCCATGCAATAAGTTGAAAGTATGAACATGAACATGTACCGGGACTAAGTGCGCTGGCGCCTGGTGGTTTTTTTGTCAGATAACACGTTCTCTGACCACCACTCAGCACCTGCCTCCCCCACAGCCCCCCCACCCCCCCAGCCCCACCCACCCAGCCCACTGATCCGTTTCCACGGAAACCCAGCCTGGGGAGCAAATCGGATGACCTCAGGGTGCGTATGCTGCCGTGATATAATCTGATCGGTCCCTGTGTGTGTGTGTGTGTGTGTGTGTGTGTGTGTGTGTGTGTGTGTGTGTGTGTGTGTGTACCCGTGACCTGAGGGTATTTCTAATTCCCCTGTAGAACCTTCTGTGTTTTTGAGTGTATGTGTCTGTGTGTGTGCGTACAAATCTTTGTGTGTGTGTGTGTGTGTGTGTCCTGTTTGGAGCCCTGGCATAATCTGGGGGCTCCTTCTGGCTGACCTTGACACAGGTCAACATGCATGCTCATGCCAGCAACAATGCAGTCGGCCTACACACACACACACACACACGCACGCACGCACACACACACGCACATGCACACACACACACACACACACACACACACACACACACACAGCACAAAGCACAAGAACAAACACGTACATGTTGTTGTCTGTATATCAGGGGTGTGTACTTGTGTAATTAAATGAGTGACCCGGTAGTGTGTCTCCGACAAACATAGATCACACAAGTCCTATGCACACACACAGACGCACACACAAAACACACATGCACACAAACACAAAACACGCATGCACACAGATACACAATAAACACACACACAAAAAAGAACACACCCGCAATATGCACACTCGCACAATTACAAACATAAAATGTTGTTTTAATGCTATAATTGCCACATTTTGACACAACTCATTTGTTTTGGAAGAATGATTTAATTAAATTGTTTAATTTAACATTTCTTGGAACACAAGCTGAACGTGCAAGTGCATATACACTATACTTCTAAGTATAATGTGGTACAATAGTGTACAATAGTATATTGCTTGCGCTAGGGAGAAACATGACCCAAACACACACACACACACACAGACATCACATGCAGACACTCTCATGAACAATGAGCATGTTTTCTTCCATATGATGGATATTTTTACCCAGCGAACCCCACCATGCTGTCAGTGCAGATATTTCAAGCACCAGCGGTCCGACCGAGAACGGAAATACAGACGATAAATGTGAGACACGAAACCATTAGTCAAATGAACACGCTTCTGGCTGGAGATTGGGTGAACCTGACATTTCACATTTACTCGCTGTATTCGTTTAAGCTGAGGAAGGGGGTCACAAAGTCACTGAAGGTTACAAGAGAGAGACGTATAAGGGAGAGAGAGATAGAAAGGCTGTGTTTATCCTGACCAGACATTGTTGGAAAAAGTGGCTGCGGATTTGGGTTCTAATTGCTGGACCGCATAATTTAAAGCAAATATGATGATTCAAATAAGATGAACTACCACATCACACAGCAATATGCACAGCGGTATAAAATGTTGTACAAACTACAGCAGTATGTACACAGCAGTACATGCAGTTGTACAAACTACAGCAGTATGTACACAGCATTACATACTGCCATACAGACTACAGCAGTATACACAGCAGTACATGCAGTTGTACAAACTACAGCAGTAAAAACAGCAGTACATACTGTTGTACAAACTACCACAGTACTTGCCATCAAGGAGTTTAAAAAAGAAAAAAAGAAATGGGCCATTTTTATTTGTAAATAAACACACACTGAAGAGAAAACAATGGATGAGGATGGAGGTGGAGGTGGAGGTGGAGGTGGAGGTGGAGGTGGAGGTGGAGATGGAGGTGGAGGTGGAGGTGGTGATGTGGAGGTGAAAGTGGAGGTGTGAAGGGTAAAGGAAAGGTCAAGGGTGCCCACCACTTCAACCCGAGGTAACTAGCCAAACGTTAACCAATTACACAGAGAACGAAGCTATCAAAGCACAGAAGAGTGTCCTTAATATAATCAAATTCATTATCATGTAATTACATAACCAATTATCAAAGGCTGGAGGAGCCTACAGATTAAAGGGAGCAGGATTTCCTTCAGAAGATGACAGGGTGTGTGTGTGTGTGTGTCGGCTGGATGGTTTACGTGGGTGGGGGACACGGCGGAAGTGTCTATCCTGGCTCTGGTGTTTGTTGTCTAACTGTGAGCGGCAGGAGCTCCGAGGATTATGGGGGATTACGGCGAGCGTCGCTGGTCATGTGATCCGCCCCCGGTCTGTTCTGACACCCCTTACCTCATGGAATAAGGAAGCAGAACGCGTCCGCGAAGGTTAGGTCACACGCACCCACGCCACCCAAAACACACGCTGACACGCATCGCTTGGAGAATCCTCCGCCTCTCCCCCCCCCCCCCCCTCCCCCCTCTCTCACACAATTTCCTCTTTTTTTGGAGTGAGACTTTCCTCTTTTTAGGGCACCATTTATCTTATTCTCCTTTTTGATTACAAATTCTTCTTCGTTGGTACACAACCTCCCTCAGCCTTCTCAACCGGGACCTCCTTCCTTATCGCTCTTCCCTTGGACCTTCCAGACTGCACATTTTTATTGAGGTCCTCTTTGTGGCGCCTCCATGTATTCAGGCCCCCTGGGATCTACCGCCGACCTCCCCAGCAGGAGGGCAGCATTCAGGGGTGGAACACAGACCAAACAAGCCATGGCCCCTGGAAGAGGCTGAGTGCTGGAATATAAAACCCTCTCCCCGAGGACCTATCTCTGCAGACAAGGAGACCACCCTCCTCCGATCGGTGAGTGTGAGCTGTGGTTTCTGAAATTCATGTTTGGTTTACCAAGCTCCACTCTACTTCCAAGCATCAGCAGTTCAGAGCAGAGATAACGAGTACTGCTTTCTCAAGTCAAAGATAGAAGAAAGGATTTATGCAGTAGACTAGAACCAATACAACTACAGGGATAGACCGAGCAATGTCTAAAACTGCTTTGGATTTCCAGAGGTGATGAAGAAGGTATGAAAGGCTTGGATGTGTGTATGAAGTTTTTAGAAGAGAATTTGCCACTGCTGCTTGAAAGCATCTGGACAAAATAACCGTATGTCTGTTAGGAATTGCATTTGAAGTCTAGAAAACGTTTATTTAACCATCAAGGTTGTGTGAGAAGAACTACTGCAGTTTGGACCTAACTGGGGTTTGTGTTTATAAAACATAATATCTTACGATCATTCTAAACCCCGCCCCTTTTTAGAACGCTAACACTTTGCACTCGCCGTGTCTCCCTGTGCATCATGGGAAATCTCCGAGAGTGACACACGTGTTCCCACTAATCTGTAGTTATTTAAGATCGGATCCAGTCAGGAATCTTAGTTTAGACTCTTCAAAAACTGTTTATCTCCATTCAGGCATTTCAGAGACACTTTTATCCTAAGCTACTTGAAGTAAAAAGAATGATATATGAGCAGCAGGCAGAGGTTAGTGGGTATTGCTCAAGGATGCCTACAGGTAGACTGCAGCCGTCTGAGTTCAAACCCACGAATATCCAGTCCTCAAGTAATGGTTTTTCTTCTGTTGCCAGCCTCCTACCACCAAGCACAGCCAGTCCTGAGCTGAGATCAATGCTTTATCCAGCAAGAGAGGGATAAGGGTCTTCAGGTCTAAAGTAAATGAAGGTTGTGCAGGAGGACTGAGTTTCAGAATGGTTCAATTTTCCTGATCTTGGAGCACAGTAGAATGACTGAGTTTGAACTGATACAGGAGAGGTTAACTCTTGGTGACTCTGAAACGTTTAAAAGGCAGATGGTCTGCTCATGGTAATCCAAGACACATTGTCTAATTATCATTCAGGTGTTATTATTATAAGGAGGTATGAGATTATCAGAGATTATACATTGTATGACACATAGTATGAAACGCCAGTTACTGTATGATAGGTTCCCACTATCATGACATGAGTCACAGGTGGCTAACCGTTATGGAGTTAACAGTCCTCTCTACCTAATGCAGGGGTTGAGGATGTGACAGGTCACATCTCACTCGTGTCTCACAAATGTGAGGACTGGTATAAATGCCGTTACTTGGAAGAGTCATAGAGACCCTTAGTGTTAAAGGTGAACTGTCAGGCTCCTCGATGTTCTAATACAAGAGATACAAGCTTCCTCTTTTAGACTGAAACATCAAATCTGTTTCAATTCGGAAAAAACCTTTAAAGTTTTACTGTTTATCTCAAGGGTCAGGGATTTACGTTATCCATTGGTCCAATATGGACCAATGAGGTAACAGATCTCCTTCAAGGGACCAAATGAAAAGTGCATCATTTTCACTTACGTATATTCTACATTTTTACTGGAATCAATCCATGGGTCGACATACGGTGATGTACGTGATTGTTTGTGTTTATCATTTTACATCCATGAAAACAGAATTAGAATTTGTTACTTTATTTTGTCTAATTTTTAAAAGCAAATACAACAAATCACTTCCATCGATATTGTAAACATCTTCAAACCTTCCAATCTTCCACCTGGATCCACCTTCCCTCTGTTTCTGTTCCATTCAAATGTCAATTTAGCCGAACTTAAGATTTCCAATCGGGTCAGGGCATTTTGAAATGGTTGACCTTTGACCTACAGGATGTGGTAGGCGTTGAACTCATCCTCTTTTCAGACAGACTTGTAAACACAGACCAGGGACTTAGTCCTAGCAGTTAAGCCAATTAGCACCTTTTACCATTCACTACTACACCGCAGCGTGGGAGATTACAGGCTGCTTATCAGATTACACTAAATATACTGAATGTATTAATATTTCACAATTACAGTTCATTCACAGACACAAATCTGGTAATGAATATAGTCACTTAGACTGTAACCCTGTTTAACCATAGCGGTCGCAGTGTCGCAAATGTATTTGTCAGTTTGCCTCACTCCGTTCAATAATATTCTGGGCCCATTTTAATCCTACTTTCATGTGAGGTTGATCAATAAATGTGTTCCGCGCTTTCATCCAATTATGCCTGTCTGTGTCCGCGGTCAAAGCTCTAGCCTTGCGATCTACCAGCTATAAACCCTTACCCTTTTACTTAAAAGTACTAAAACACACAAACACTGCAGCATGTACCCCTCCCATCCCAGACCAATCGATAGGACTGAAGATCTTCAAAAAAACATCTGAAGATTATTTCCAGAAAATAAGATCGGGAGAGGGAGAGACGGAGAGAGCGAGACGGAGAGAGATCATTTGCCGTGCATGTGCCTCTTTTCTGAAGGACTTTGTGTTCATCATTTTCCATCCTAACAAATTCATAGCGTACAATTATAATAGCACAATCCTCTTTCTATAAGTCAGTCTCACCATCGCATATAGAGTATCTCTCTACCTTGATCCCATAGTCTCTCTCCCATCGCTCTGTCAGGTCTTATTCTTTTGTATTACAGATCCTGACCTGAAATGGTAGCTCGACTGTCAATCAAAATTGCATGTATTCAGAGTAGTAGCTCATAGTTCAGCTATGTCAGAAATTAGCAAAGCGCGTGGTGAGTCTGGATTCATAATCCTAATTGATAGACATTTCATGGGCACAAATAACCTTAGAAGCACCCAATAACTACTCAGGGTCTGTACACACAGATCACAAAGAACAAATGACACAAAGAAAGAATTACCCATGATGCATTGTGACTAGAGAAGTCAGCTTATAGCAGCAGCTGGTTTCTAAATTTAGATGCTATTAATAATAATAATGAAAGAACAATATTCTCTCTTCGGCTTAACTAGATGGCAGGCTATGGTGGTGCCCTAAATTGAAATTCGAGTTTAGAGTCACGTCACTCAGATATATTCCAGGCTAACTATACCAATTTCTTTGTCTTCCCTTGGGTTTCTCTAAATCCTGTAGCTTGGCAAAACATTGGATTTATTACGATTCAATTCATGGTGGTTAAGTAATTACTACCAGTCAAAAGGCCATCAAATACACAGGGCACAACATGGACATTAAATTCCCTGTGTAACAGCCACCACTGTGCAGAACGGGCGACGGATTCAGATAAATCACATGTTAAACAGTGTCTATCAGCGCGGCGCACCGGCACCACGCTCCGCTGCGAAGCCTCTCGTAACTGGCAGTTGGTTCTCCATATGGACCAATCAGAACAGACGGACAGCCGCCTCTAATCAATCCTATTAACTGGCACAATAATTAGCTTCCTGTCGCACTAAGGGAGAGTTCCTGCGTCGCTGTACGCTCCGGCGGCTGCCCTCCCAACACCTTCGTCCTTGCAACCACCGCTACACGCGGGAATAAATGGGGAAAATCGAGTGAACGGTAGATTAGTAGCGAGTTTACAACGGCTGTGGTTCTAAACGGTTTTCTGGGCGCCACCTGTGCTGTGCACGTTCCCTCCAACTCCGGGCGCACGCGCGCCCAGCTCTTGTTAAAGACGCAGTGGGTGATTTTTCCGGCGATTTGTTTCCATAAAAGGTGTGGTTTGAATCGACTGTGTGCCTACACAATGTTGTTCACCAGGCTGAAGTCACTGCTGAAAGTAGCATTCCAAGTCCTTTCCCAACGTTTTTGTATTTCTTTGTTTACATCCGTGTTTGTGTCCAGGCTTATGCACAAAAACGTCCAAAGCAGTCGCCATTCAAAGTGCGAGATACATTGATTGTATGTGAACAGTGAAGAAGACAGCTAGCGGTGAAATGTACCCGTTTGTGATTTATCTGTGGCGTGCGGATGAAAAAAGGGTGGAGAAATATGGGGAACAGCATCACAACAAAACACAGAGGTCCAAATAATCCGCTGTCGTACCTTTAAGTAAAGTCTACTTTATTTGTAGTCCTTAATCACAGTTCTCAAAGGGCTTTCCAGGCCCACATTATACAACACGTCGTAACCCTAAGCTAAGGTTTTGCTGACCCTGGCTGTGACACAGGCCCGGGGTGGCCATCGGGACGTTCGGGAGGTTTCCCGTTGGACCACTTTCAAATGTAATTTGGGCCGCTTGGGTGGAAAAAAAAATGACTTTGACCATTATTTTATCTTCTCCTAAAGTAGACGTTCTGCATTTATCTGACATTTCAGCCCCAGCATCGCAGTATATATAATATGGATTATACAATAGTGGCGGTATTATTTGAGATGGTTTGGTCTATGTTGCGTCTTTTCTTGAGCTGTAACAGAAGAGAAGTAGAGAACAGACGCGACAAGTGTCGTTGATTGTGGAAGGCAGGAAAAAGCCAGGAGGGGCCGAAAGGGACAGATTTTTTTTTAAAAAAGGGCACTGGAGGAAGATGTGTATGTAATGGGTTAACATTGTGTGTTTTAAATATAATTTATAGTTAAAGTAAGTTTTTGCTTATAAACTGATCCTTGAGGTGGATTTTTCATTTGCCAAATGTTGATCCAATATACAATAAAAGGGGATAGTAAGAGTTTTGCGCTGTTCACTTATTCAAATTCTTCCACCCCTGAAAAAAGTGGGCCGGTATGGGCCTGAAACGCCCGGGCTGAAAATGGGACATCGCACATAAATCAGGCACATTTATAATGCAACTACCACACAACCATTGGCTATACACTACAGATAGCTTTTTATCTAGAATCCTCCATCCATGCCATGTATTTATATATTCAGACATTTAGCCATTTTATTTTAATATTATCTAATTTCTGTGTTTGCTGACACCCTCGTCAGGTTGAATTCCTTGCACATTTGCTAGTTAGTATTAGTTCTGTGTACAAATCACTTGTTTGGAAATAAATTATTTTGCATCATCAACTTTCAGCGGTTTCGATTTTCGATGGGCTCATTAACATTTGTGTGTTCCATTAAATATCAACCAGGCCATCAGATCCAGATTGCACTCGTAAACACATTCAACCCAATTAGAGGGAAATCACGTTCATCAAGTTCAAGTAGTAATGTCCAAGCGAAAGCGATGTCAATCAATGTCAGGAACCCTTCCAAAAAGTCAATTAAGTGGGGTATTCTTTAAATATTCTGTCTGTCCCCCCTGTCTAGCGACCCCAAGCTCCCTCCAGTGAGTGCCTGTCTGTATGTGTGTGTCCGTCTGTGTGTGTGACTGCGTGTGTGTGAGCCAGAGCCATGATTTTGTCAGGGATCTAATGCCATAGTGTGTGTGTGTGTGTGTGTGTGTCTGCAGGAGTGTCTGCATGTATGCATATGTGCACGTGCGTGCGTGTGCGAGTGTGCCTGTGTGCAAGCGACCAATTGTTTTGCTGACATCGTCTTAGACCTCATTCATCATTACCCTAATTAGCCACCTCACTGAGTCACACTGTGGTCGTCTCAAATGGCGAGGGGCATGTGCATGTGCCCGTGTGTGTGCCCGTGTGTGTGTGTGTGTGTGTGCCTGTGTGTGTGTGTGTGTGCGCGCACAGGCCTGTCTATCCCTGAGTCCGTCTCCCCGGAGCAGAATAGAAATTAAGACATGACTCACAGGGTAGAAACGCGGGGAGGAATAGCTCCGTAAATGTCACGGTGACACCAAGTTAAGCTAAAGTTAAGATTAAACAATGCACTGCAAGAAGCTATTTGCATAATGGAGGGACGGTGGGGTGGCTCCATTCAGGAGCCATGTCTGCATTCATATCGCAGGATTTTCCCTAATCCGTCCCAGTGCGCAGGGTGGTGGTGATGGTGGTGGTGGTGGTGGTGGAGGTGGTGGAATGTGAGGGGGAGAAGTTGGGTGATAAAGTGTGGAAGACACCACGTCGCAAGTGGCTGGGTAGAGGCAGGTTCAGCTGGATGTCTATCTGTGGAGTGAGTGAAGAGTTGACGTTGTCTGCTAGTGCCAGCTGGTACAATATGGAAGGACGTAAACCAGAATATTTAACATGGGGTGGAGAAAATGCGGGGGAATGTTGTTTTTTTTTGCAGTTTTTATTCTAAGCGGGACACGATGATGATGTGCAGAGCCAGGAGTCTGAACAAAGAGGTCGCAAAAGTCACGAGAAAATCAATACTGAGAAGTTTATGCTGTTATAAATGCACACTTAATTGAAGGAAAAGGGAGGTTTAATACAAATTCATCTTTATAGATTTATACAATTATATAAACTATACAAACTTGTGTACTTTGTGGTTGGTTTTGCTAAATAAAATCAAAGCTTTGAAAAGGCACCAGTTCTTGAAAAATGGATTCAGAAATGATTTATTGATGAAGTGTTGAATGCAGAGTCAACAGTGTAAATAAAAAATACCTGAATAACAAACTGTTTCTATTTGTACATGAATAGCATTACATTAGCATCAACAGAGCAAGCGTAATGCAGCTATCTATCCGTTGCATAAGGCACAGGCCATAAATCATAAGTAACAAACCGTACAATTTTGCCAAATAAATGTATTTATACCAGACACACAAGTGTCTCAATATGCATTCAATGTTCCAGCGTGTGTGTGTGTATATATATATATATATATATATATATATATATATATATATATATATATATATATATGTAAGGATACTTACAAGCCGCAAAAAGGAAAACGTTTTTTTTTTTGTTTTGTGTCCTAGGAAATGATTGGCAGAGAGGTAGGGCAGAGAGCGTGACGACTGACAGCTGGCTGATCCAATGGCGTGGTCGGAGCCACGACCGGGGACAGACTCAAAACCTGGACCCCACCCGAGCAGGGAGCGCTCCGGCTCCTCCCTCGGCTCAGACAGAACGTTCCCATCAAACCCCCCGCGGGTTCCGCTCCCGACCTTCGCCTTACTCCTCCCCCGTCTCCTCCCCCTCCTCCTGCTCCTCCTCCTGGGCTCCCCCCACCCGGGACTCGCCGGGCCGCCCCCGCGACCCGCCCGCCCGCCGCTCCTCTCCGGCCAGCCCTTCATCATCTTCTGGGGCGTGCCGGACACCTCCTGCCCCGGGAGGCCGGACCTGACCCCCCTGGGCGTGGAGCCCGAGGGCCGCGTGGCCGTGTTCTATGAGGACTCGCTGGGCAGCTACCCCTACTTCCTGGACCGCGACACGCCCGTGAACGGGGGGCTCCCGCAGCACGCGCAGCTCAACAGCCACCTCCAGAAGGCCGGGGAGGACCTGGCAGCCGCGCTGCCCACCCCGAGGTACCTGGGGCTGGGGGTGCTGCGCTGGGCCGAGTGGACCCCCCAGTGGGCCCGCAACCGGGAGAAGCAGGTGCTGTATCTGGAGGCCTCCAGGGCCCTGCTCAAGAGCTTCTTCCCAGACTGGACCCCCGTGGAGGTGGAGAAGTGGGCACAGGTGAGGGAGGTGGAGGACGGGCGGTGTCAAGGCCTTAGTAATGGTTCCACGTTGACGCAGCGCAATGACCACGCAGACACAGCGCAATGACCACGCAGACGCACCGACGCAGTCGTGAAGCTGTTTTGGTTCTGCGTAGGGTTGACGACGGGTTTACGTTAGCGGACCAATCACAGCCCTTGCCGCTGCGTCGCCTCAGCGCAAGGTTACAATTTCTGGGAGGCGCACGGTCAGGCCCTTGCGGTCGACACAAGGAGGGTCCGCAAGAACATAATGGGTCCGTAAACCCCCTTGCGTTGTGACAACGTGGAACCATAACTAAGCCTTTAGGGAGGGGGGATCTTGAGTGTGAGGAGAAAAATGAGGAGTGACTTCTATCCAGGAGAGGATAGAATGGTTCCACTTGTTTCCAAGGGATTCGCTCCATTACCTTGTAGGCCTATGTGATTTAAAATCGTTGCATGCTGTTAACCAATCAAACATTTTGTAATCATTTTCATTTCTACAAACAAGCAGATAATAAGTAAAAGGCCGAATGATTGAAAAGGAAATGATATGGAGATTCGACAATAAGGAAAACTAACACAAACTAGGTGCAATTGAAATGAAAAGCAGAGCAGCCTCTCCTAGTACTCATGGTGGACCTTGATGATGTCCCACAGGTGGACTTCGAGGCAGCGGGCCGGTCCATACTCACAGAGACTCTCCGCGAGGTACGGCGGCTGCGCCCCAAAGCATTATGGGGGGTTTCTCCGTACCCCACCTGTTACACTCTGGAGCCCAGCCAGGCGCCACCTGCTAACAACACTGGAGGATGCCCCGCCCCAGAGATGGAGCTGAACGACCAGCTGCAGTGGCTATGGAAACGAAGCTCCGCTCTCTACCCCTTCCTCGCCCTGGAGAAATTACAGGTAACCGTTTTTTCATTTGATTTTCTATTATCAATGCACATCAAGCTGCATCAAACAAAAGTAAACCTCCTATCCGCCAAGACCACAGATTTTTCATGTCACTTTAGTACAAGGACTTTAAATGTTATTCAATTTTTATTCTAATGTTATTCTAGCATCTTTTGAGGATATGTCATAATATGTATGTTCAGCATATTCCATTAAATCAAGGTTGGTCTTGTAATTAAAATGTCTCATTATCTGTCTGATTGGCTTGAAGGGTGGAACATCCGGTGCCAGGCTTCTCCTGTCCAATCAGATCAGAGAGGCGCTGAGAGTGGCCTCCGTGTCCGGGACCACCTACGATCTACCCGTGTTCCCATTGGTCAAGAGCACATACACCTCAACCAATACCTTCCTGTCACAGGTGAGACATACATCGTCCTAGTTCACTCTACTCTCTTGCGCCTTAATACACACACACACACACACACACACACACACACACACACACACACACACACACACACACACACACACACACACACACACACACACACACACACACACACACACACACACACACACACACACACACACACACGTATATATCGAGGAGCATGAAGCAGATTGCTTGTCTCCGCGACTTAAGGAACACGGATGGTGCGTAGGAGGATATATAGACTGGCAGGGCGAGTAGGCGCGGGGGCAGCGATGAGCGAGCGGAAGGCGTGAGCAGACGTGATGTGATGTATAAACATCAGAGTGAAACAGCAGGCCTCTTCCAGGCCGGGCGAGAGATTAATAAAGGTCGACCGCGGCGCGTCGTCTCCGCGTTATTGGTGCGACGCGTCACTCGTCTTTTTCCCCCCGCGGCCGAGGCGACCGCTCCCGGCCAGACAATCTCAGACGATGTCATCATGATTTATGTACTTCCTACGATCTGGGCGGGGCGGGGGTCAGCCCAACTTATTTTTTTATTACATCTTGTTCGGCGTGTAGTAAACGTTAAAGACCGCCTCGCAGTCTGCATCATCACGGAGGTGCTTCCCTGAGGGAAATACAGAGCAACTCTGTAGTATTGGGAGAAAGCTTAGATGCCGAGATAAGGTAAACGCTTGAGTCAGCAACCCACAGTTTATACTTTTTTATATGTATTTTGCGCAGGGAAAGCAAAGATGCTAAGGTCAGGCCTTTGTCAGCAGTCCTATTTGGCACCATCTGGCCTGGTCCTTTCGCATAGAATAGTAGTAGTGGTTGTTTACTTCTAGACTTTTTACATGCAAAATCATCCAAACAAATTGCAAGATTTGACAAGACAGGGTGAGGTTTTTGTTTGGATTTCCGCTGCGGGGAAACTCTAGAAGTTTCCGTGATTAAACTACCAACTGTTCTGTGCGCAGGCTGACCTGCTCCACACCATAGGAGAGAGCGCAGCACTGGGAGCCGCAGGAGTAGTCATCTGGGAGAGGGAGGATACTAAAACAGAGGTAGGTACCGTTACACCACTCCATAAAACACTCATATGCCTCCCTCTCCATCACTCCCTCTGTTCATTCATGCTTCCCTTCACTTTGTGTCGGTTTTTACTGGCCCTAAAGTGCCCAGGATGTCTTCCCGTGTTAAAGCCTCCAGGTGGAGAGATGTGTGGGAATGTACGTCACCTTCATTCATAGTGTGTCTATTAGGGATATTGTGCGAATCGGTTTCTCTATTACAGTTTCCGCGTTTTTCTAATCTAGCAGATGGTTTCCATCCAAAGTCACTTATTTAATTGAGATACGGGTCTTAAAAGAAGCAGGTAGGGGCGAGGGTGCCTCCAGCTAGGAGTGGGGACATAGGGATCAAACCCAGTACCTTTCTACTGGGAGCGGAACACCTGAACAATTGAATCATCCTGTGTCACGCCTATCTGTACGCTTTCCTTTCTTCCCGGCTCGTCCGCCGTCTCACCAGAGGGAGTGCGGAGACCTGGCCGAGTTTACTCGTCAGGTGCTGGGGCCTTACTCCGTCAACGTTACCACGGCGACCAGACTGTGTTCAAGCGCTCTGTGTCAGGGGCGGGGCCGCTGCATCCGTCAGAACCCAGACAGCTCGGCTTACCTCCACATGCCCACGACCGCCGAGAAGGAGGACAAGGAGGAGAAGGAGGAGGATGAGGAGAAGGTGAGCCAGGGATCATACCTAGACGAGCGGTTCTCTCAAAGATCTAAAGTTTCACACTGAAATTCTCCTGACTCAAGTGTTACATTGACTAAATCACAAACAGGTCCAATGGTGTCTGCGAAAAACAATAAAAATGCTTATTTCGTCATTCAAGTCATGTCTTTGGTCAACAATTGATACGTTGTTTTTCCCTTGTCATCGCGTCTCCAGCCGGATGAAGCCCCAGCCACGGAGGAACCAGACACCACCACAGTCCCGCCGGACGAACCCGACCCGGCGGAGATGTGGAAGAAAGACTTCCTGTGTCAGTGGTTCGAGACTTCAGAGGAGGCCATCTCCGACCAGGAGTCTCCCAAGGATGGGGCTTCCATTGTGGGCCGGGGAGTACAAAAGACTGAGGATGTGGAGGGCCCTGTGGGAGCCTCGACAGTAAAGGACTCCTCTCTGGGGGAACCAGGAGACAGCGGCACGTCTGTGGCTGGTAGTCCGACGCCTTCATCTGAAGCGGCAACGGACCATGGGACAAAACCAGGCTACCAGATCACAGCCCTCTTACTGGTGCTGCTGGCAGAGGAACTACTCCTGGTCCATTAGAAACGTGACGTTAGTAGAGACGGCTTAAGTTAATGCTTAAAGCGAACCAGATGGCCACCATCCATTCTGCTCAAGTGTCCTTGGAAAAAAAGATTGTAGATAGACTCTCACCCGTGCACTTTGACATCCCTGTGGACCAGGGAGAGTGACAAGACTCATCTTCCCCAGTTGTTTATGGGAAGGAGGAAGAGCTTGTAACTCAGATAGCCTTTCTACCCCCCAAGCTTTCCCCACCACTGGCACCGAGGAAGCATGGCCCGAAGGCCCTGAAACGCCCCTGTTCCCCCCCTGTTCCATCAATAAACAGCACTCGGATCTCACCGGAGAATACCAGGGACAGGTTGGCGGCAGTGAGAGGGTCGGTTTATTCCCACAAGTTAATGCAGACCATCCACATGCCGGCTGCACTAGCTAGCTATGATATACACGCCAAGCGGCGCTTAAAAATACCATTTTCTCCTTGATGGATTAATCAATATCAAATTAAAAATCCATTAAAAAACCAACACTGCAGTGCCTTTTGTATTTATTAGTAACCGTGAATCATTCGTAACCTTTTCAGGAAGGGATAGGAGCCTCTTTAATTATAAATAACAAAACACACCTATGCATAATTCCACACTCAACAATGTGCAGGGCTATTGATGGCGGTGGCTGCACCCTGTGGGAGAAGAGCTCGGGTTTAGGAAAGGGGATTTCTTCCTCTCTATTAAGCTTTGTAAAACATTAACATAAACCAACCAACATTCGCATGGTTGACTCCCAGCCGAAAGGCCCTGGATTAAATCCATCAGGCACCATGCTGTAGCAGGCATCCTGGAGCAAGACCCCCCCGCCTTACTTTCTGCTTACTGACTTGTATCTGAATTCACTTTGGATAGTCATCCGCTAAAGTGAATAGAAGACATGTTGACGGAGGCTCGACCGGATCCCGTGCTTACGTCCTTACACCTTTCAGGCCGGTATTCTGAGAACTAAAGAGCGCATTGTGGCTCAACGCCACAAGTGTGCTTTAGCTAATGTGTAAAGAGAGCACACACTGTTCTAGGCCAGCACGGCTCTAGTACCCAGGCTTCATTCACACTTAAGTGCTCGGACATTGACCTGCGTGTCCATGATTTAGCGTGTGCTAGCGTCAACAGCGGAGCGGGCTGGTCAGGTGTGTGTGTGGGGGTATCATTCATAAAAAATATTGAGAATACGGATGAATGATCAAATGTATAATGACTTGCACACTATAGACGACAAAAAAGGATCCGTGTTGTAGCTTCTTACGAAAAAGTTTTCAGACTCTGGAATGATCTGAACGGCACGGAAGAGAGAAGATAACTTCATGTGTAAGAACGGCTCACTGGCGCCCTCTGGCGACAGTACAGGCCACGACGGGTACAACAGGCTCAGAAAAGATCAAAATGTACTTTCAAAATGTAAACATTATAATAACTCATAACATTTTTGTCCAATATTTGTGTTTACAGCGTTTCTAGTTACACAAGGTACAAACAAACAGACACTTGCATCTTTCAGCGTGTAAATTTATTTCTCATTTTTTCATTAAAATATACACTCAAGACAAAGGGTAGCTAAATCAAAATTTTTTTCTTTAGTTACAGTAAGATCATATGTACACAGATTGGGCCAACATAATATTAATCATCTATTTAAATATATTACAAACAAAAAAAAAAAGATGCCATTTAGTTTCAAATCTCCCCCCTTTGCTAAAACATGCTGCTTTGGAACGTTAAAATCCACCAACTCTGCCTGCCTGGAAATCGCTGTCGGTCACCAGAGGCTGTCAAGACGCAGCGACATTCATCGACAGGTCGTTTCCAATACAGGCCGGGAATTAAGTCAACGGTAAAGATTTAAGGAGAGGCAGGGCCGCGAGCGACGCAACAGCGGTACATCGGCACGGCCTGGCGATTCAGAAGCATTACGCACACACAAGCTGGATCGCTCCCCTGGAAGCTGACATTCAGCAGGCAGTGGGGTGGCCTAAGGAGACGGGTTAATAAGACCTTAGCGGTTCACACAACCACACACCCTCGCCCCCAACACGCCGGGCCCTCCTCTCGCCCAGTCGGTTCACACTGAAGGTGTCCCATTTCCCCAAGTTCTTCACCACTGATAGATGGAGCCGGAGCTAGCCGCAGAGTACGTGAGAGAGGTTCACACTTGCCTCAAAGCCCAGTGATCTGTCTGCACGTATAATGGGCTGATGTTATACAATGGACTGACATCCAACAACTAGTGGCTCCCCCCCCCCCCGATTCTTTTGTAAAGAAAAAGTGCCCTTCTCTGTTCTGTATGACTTTATGGTAGAAAAAGGCGTAGGTAACATTTCTGAATCATTGCAAGTCACAAATCCTCCGTTTTGCTTTGCATAAAACAGGTTGTGATTTTTTTTTTTTTGCATTTTAGCAATGACACTTCAAACGATGACATCACCGCGCTGTGTGCACGTGTCAATGGCCTTCTGTAAACAGTGTTAGGTACGGACCAGGGGTACGATGAGAAGAAGAATTGGAGAGCAAGGACCACCAGGACCTCATTCAAAGCTCTCTGCCAGTGCAGTGACAAAAGGGACTCGGTCACTTATCATTTAAAATGGTGTGTCTGCCACACCATGAACAAGATGGCCGAACGACCACAACTTAAGAGGAAAGGGTCGTCTTTGAGATCAACAAGAACTCCAACTCCCTGTATCTAAGGACCAGCAAGACTTTGGCGAGTCAAGATGATCAATATATATTTATATTATTGATATGGTATTCCCCGTGACTGGACACATAGTTGGTGTATTCCATTGGAAAATGAAAAAGACGCAAAGAAAAAGTATATTGACATGTTTGGGGATTTAACAAAGAAAAAAATATATTATCATACTCCTTATTTTCTTCTATTTCATATAAATATGAACAATATAAACTGTAGCGAACTGTCAGAAGTGAAGAATAAATAACGAATAACACATCGGGACTTTAAGAAATTAGAGGACTCATCTTAATATTAATGGTAACACGTGATTCGTGAATTATGCATCTTTTGGAAAAGCCGAGTAAAGCAGTGGTGGTGCTATCCAAGACGACGGTTAAGAGCCCATCACGACACTGGGGATGTGTGGCATCAGACACACAGATGTGCGTACAGATGTGGACTTCACTACGGGACTGACTCCTGCTCAGCCGAACCAGATCTTTAACTCCTGACAGGTGGCAGATGCTAGACTGTAAGTGACCCATTACTCACTCAAAGACCATCAGCTAAAACGCTATTAAAACGAAAAATTGACCTACCACCCGTGTGCCTTTGAGCAATGCAAATCAACGTCCCCGGCTCTTCATTCAACTAATGCTACCAGTGGGGACTTTGTTGAATTTGATGGTCTATAGGGCCCGTTTCCTGGTCATGAATGAGACGGAGAGTGCGACCATTGAACCTACAGTCTTTACAAAGCATTAATACCATACAAACAATCCCCTGTGTGGAAATAATAAAGGCATAAAATGGATGTAACGCTTTCCATAGCGGTCGCGTACCATTCAAATAAAAACCCCTTCTGCTGCAGTGCAAATCGTGCCTCAGACTTCTGGAGTCTGTCTGCGTCTGGTCGGGAAACAGACAGGGAAAGCCTGCCCCCCTCAGGAGAGCAGAGGTTAGTGCAATCTGAACTATGTGGGCTGGACGGTGTGTTACTGTATGTCTGTGCGTATGTGTTATATATACCTGTGAATGTGTTTAATACATGCGTATGTTTGAGTGTGTGTGTGTGTGTTTGTGTGATTATGATTACGGTTCTGTTTTTGGAACATACAGCTCTAGCCTAGAAACAGTGGTCAGACAGGTTCAATGACAGATCAAGTGGCGTTTTCTAGGTTTCCATGACGACGATAGATCACCCGGGTTAAAAGTTCCTGTCTGCGGTGGCCGTGTGGTGTGCCGGAGTACAGGATTAGCATTTGATTGTGTGCTGATCCTGGCAATAGGGATTCCATGAGTCCCAAAGCATCCCTATTCACGACGGAGCCACTGAGGAGTGCTTGCTTTGTAGTTGTAGCAGGTGTCGCAGAGGCAGGGGCAGGGTCAGTCATAAATGTAAACTAATGTATTTTTTTTTTGTTGCCTGTGAGTTTCCCACTTTGTACTGTTCTTGTCTCTAGCGCGCTCCGGGTGAGCTCGATTTATAAATCTTAGCAGCTGGCTTTTGGATGACCTTGGTGGGGTGGGCGGGGTTACTTGCAGATGGCCTCCAGGGCATCCAGGGTGCGCTTGATGTCGTGTATCTGAGTGGCCAGGGTGTGTATGGGCTTCATGGAGCGATCCAGCTCCTCACAGCGCGCCATCAAGGTGTACATTCCCTAAGAGAGGAGGAGGGGAGAGGGAGAGCGAGGGTGAGAGAGGGTGAGAGAGGGAAAGGACACCAGAGGCAATTAAACAAACGCCTCAATGTCAAATGGTTATTTACTGCTGCTGCTGCATATAATGTTGCTGAGGCCACATAGAGGACAATGGCATGGTACTATCATGGCGATGGTATACATTGGGTTGATGCCAACATTTATCAAGGCTTGATGATCAATATTGGTGGATCAATTAAACAGTTCACCTGAAGGGAAGGGAAAACAAGTAAAAGAGTCAAACCCTCCAAAGGGCTCTGTGCATCAAAGAGTCAGACTTATATCCTTTATACCCAAACTTATCCAAGGCAAAGTGAGGCAGAGAACAATGCATTCATGCATTGCAAAACATGCATTCAGAATTGGAGAAGCTACAAACCACGTTCCAGTTTCTATAGGGAACTACTCGAAGTACAGGAACAATAAAATCGATTCCCCCGAGCGACTTGGCACAGCAAACATTCTTTTGATAAATAATAGTGCTTATGAGTGAGTGAAATGTGCTTTTTAAGGATAAGTGTGGCTATTAGTGTGCTTATTATTTCTATTTTTATACTATTATGGTGATCTCTGGCTGCCACTGCAGTGCAACAAGAGGGCTAGCAGGCAGGCTAGCAGGCAGGCTAATAGGCAGGCAAGCACACAGGCTAACAGGCAGGCTAACAAGCGGGGCTAAAAGGCCGGCTAGCAGCCAGACCAGCGAGCAGAGCAGGCTAGCAAGAAGAATAGCAGGCAAACTAGCAGTCAAGACTAGCAACTAGTATCAGCAGTAAGTCCATCCTCCGGAATAATAGGCATACTAGCAACTAGCATCAGCAGTCAGGCTAGCAACTAGCTTCAGCAGTCACGCTAGCATCCAGAACAACAGGCATACTAGCAGACAAGGCAGGCAAACAAGGCAGGTTATTCTCCAGGCTAGCAGGCTCACAGTACCTTGATGCTCATGTCCACAGACTCTCCCAGGCTGTCCACGGAGTCCCTGTAGGTCTGGATGTAGCCCACACTGAGCGCAGTCATCTGGAAGGAGAGGGAAGGGTCTCAGAGACTCTGTCTGTCTGTGTGTCTGCGTGTCTGTGTGTGTCTCGCTCACATTTTGGATGGCTCCGTTGAGGCCGCGCATCATCAGCTCAACACTGTGAGCCACTTCTTGGGTGTGTCTCTCGAGGTCCAATAGGACGGCGGGGTCGATGGGCGGGATGTCCGCCGGTCTCCGTGCCAACCCGCGGCTCCGGTGGATTGGACCCGAGCAGTCGGCTGAACAGAGAAGGTTTGACGTGATGTCAGAGTCTTAGCCAGCCAATCAGAAGTGCTCACACATTCTCTCTCTCTCTCTCTCTCTCTCTGGCACAACTGACCATCATTCTCACAAAGCACAGAAAAGAGGGTTAAAGTTTGGGAGAGAAATACCTGGAAATAGAAAACAATACTAGTTTTCAATGCTCATAGCCAATCATAGCCTACGATGTACAGAACTGCTTTTTCGAAGTCTAAGCAACAGACAGGCATACTATTTCAACCGTTATATCTGACATGGTTGTACACATCCTAATGCTTCGGCCCATTCAGGATTTGGATAGGTAACGCATTCATTCACAAAAGAGCCACACAAATGTAATGTTTTTGCTCAATAAGGCAATGCATGTCTTATTGACTCACAGTCGCTACAGTCCAGGCTGGGCTTGGAGCTCAGCTTGATCTTCTGCTCCAGGTTCTTGGTGATGAAGTGGGTCAGGTCTCCGTCATGGCTGACCGTGCCCTCCAGCTCCAAGGCTGAGGAGATGGTGGCCCTGCGGCCCTCAGACTGGCCCCCCCGGCCGCCGCCCCGGGAGCCCAGACCCCCTGTATGACACCCCCAAACCCCTCATTCAAACCTCAGAGAATCATGTGCCCTACAATACACTCACCTAACATGAATGATGAAAACCAATACAAAAACATTTGAATAATTGGTTTCATATGGGCAGCTTTCAATGTGACTGACCGGAGGCAGGTTGGATCAAATAGCCAAATGTTATAATTTGGATCCAATAATTAACTAAATGGAGACCAGAGTAAACCACAACTGCAGCTTTCATTGAGGCAGTTCTAAACCGGGGCAGTTCTAAATGGTGACACAACAGATGTATTATCTGCTTTCTATTGGTTCAACACCAGATTTTTTAAGATCATGGTATGTCAAGCTCAGAGAATGCATGCACTGCCATATTGTAGGGGTTTGATTCGCGCTGGAGTCACCCATGCTAAGAATGTATGTTTTTTCGATCGTCAAATATACATAGACAGGGTCCAGAATGAACACCTGCTACAAGCCAGGTGGCAGATCGATGTTACCATTTGGGCCGGTAAAACAATTCTACACATACTATTCTATCCACAGCTCCCAGGTTTTGCCGTTGGGGAACCACACACCCACCACATGTACATCCCTACCTCCACAAGCCTGGCTGATCTCGTCCAGGCTCTTGCTGTCCTGCATGCCCCTCACGATGCGCTCACGCTCGGGCACGTTGCGCACACGCACCTGGGCCATGACGTGGGGCGGGCAGGGGCTCTCCTCCGGGGGGAGGAGCGGCGGCGGGGGGGTGGAGGAGCAGCAGGAGCTGGTCCCCGGGGCCGAGGAGGAGTAGCGCCGTGTGGACTGAGAGGGTGGGAGAGAGAGAGAGAGAGAGAGAGAGAGAGAGAGAGAGAGAGAGAGAGAGAGAGAGAGAGAGAGAGAGAGAGAGAGAGAGAGAGAGAGAGAGAGAGAGAGAGATTAGAAAAACACCACCAGCTGCCTCATATTATAACTCTTCATAGTTGCCCTGGGAATTAGCCTGAGGAGGAATCCATCATAGGTTTTATATTAACACATTTGAAAGTATCTGATTCTACACAGCAGTGGACTGGCTTGCTGTCCATGAGATACGGACCATTCTTCACCTCTCATAATAAGGATAATATGGGGTAACCAAGTAGATAGCTTTGCTTGCCTATATCGAAGTCCCATGCACACAGAAGATTCAACATTCATTTTTGGAGTGTATTCTGCACACTCAGGGTTCTCAGGGGATAGGGTTAGCAAATAATACAGCTACTACCATCTACAAAGACTATCATAAATGAAGATGCTACTCACTCCCAGTTCTTCACCAGGTTCTGCGTGCTGACCCACCCACTGTCTCTCCTTCTCATCCTCCTCCCCGTCTTGTTTCTCCATCTCCCCGTCGTCTCCCAGGGAGTGTGTCTCTTCTGCACTGACTGGGACCCATCGCAGAGCTGCACCAGGGGGCTCAGGGGTGTGCCGGGCCTTCGAAGGCTCTGTGCGTCGTCCTGCATCTGTTGTGTGCATGGCGGCGGCAAGGGAGGCTTTGGAAGCACGTGACTTGTGCGACGACTTCACATGCTTTTTGGAGTCCGTACTGTGGGTTGTTGAACGTTGGCCAGGCTCAGAATGGAGGTGAATCTCTCCGAGAGACCCTTCCTCTTCCTCCTCCACTCTGTGCCCAGGATGAGGTACTCTGCCCCCTCCGTATCTCAGGGGAGCCTGGGTGTGGCTGTGGGGGCCATTCTCGTTGAATGTTTGTGTGGAGACAGGTGCGGCCACCCCATTGGCTGCATCTGGCAGCTCTGTGCCAATCGCAGGGAATAAACTCATCCCTCCACCTAGTAAGGAGGTAAGATAAAACAGGTCTGATAAAACTGAAATCTGTTAAATATAGAATATAGTTATACGTCATGGGCAGTAGGTGTCATGAAAATAGCTACTTTTCCCTTAGGTGCAGGAAATAAACTGCTGCTAACTACTGTTACAATATTTGTTACAATAATTATGTTACACTGTACAATAAAACAATTGGCAAAAAAATATATATTTTTACATATACTACAGAATGTATATACACACTATCCAATCCCTATAGAAATTTTTGAAATGTTGATGAAAAACAGAAACCTAAAGAGGAAGTCTATGACACTTCAACAGACAGGTCTTATGATCGGAAACAGCGAACAGAATAAACGACGATCATCACATTCATCTAATATGTTAACGGTGGTAAAGCGTTTTGCCTTATCAATGGATCATCGATTGGGGTCGATCATATTTTGAACAGAGCCTGGTTAGGGTTAGTGTAGTGATCTATGGCTGGTCACTATTTTAGCAGTAGAAACATGACGTCAGGCTGTCTGCTCTAAATAGCCTTATCTGTTGTGTTAGCAGCTAGCAGCATAAACAACCTTTTGGAAAAGCCTTGTATCTAGATTATCTGAAGAGGACAGCTGTAGAAATCAATAAAGGCTTAGCCCAGAAGACAAAACAAATAACATTGATACGCGAGACACCTTTAAAAAAGTTGACATGAGCTGTCATTAGCCACTTGCTAAGCTGCTATCACAAGTGACCAGTGTGGTTAACGCGATGCAGTTCATTTATGCTAACGCAAAAAGAGCTAGCTATGTGTCGATCGGAATTGATATTTTATAAATCGCATCTAATGTGTAGCGTAAGTACAGGAGGGTATAGCCTATCATATAGTTATCCAGTTATAATTTGATGCACGAGTGACATATTAGCTGATTTAATAAAGAAAGCACACTCACCAGTGCAGTTTCAATACCATAAATTGTAGGCAACAACTGAGTCCTTCCGGAAAGTTATTCCGCCTTGCATCTTCCAAGATCTAATAGTTCCGCCTTGCAAAAAATAAATAAAAGTACACACACACACACACACACACAAATATTTCCACTTAAATTTGACTACAAATCCCAATTTGAAAGAACATCTAGAATATTATTATTCTGTTTAAATTATTAATTATGAACTCCTATATTCTGTACATAACAGCATCAAATAATTGTATGTTACATTTTTTTATTGTAACCTTTTTAATTTTAATTTTTCATATCAAGAGATTAAGAGATTGCAAAAGCATTAAATATATTGAATTTATCGTACGCAATAAAATCTAAAATCTTGGTTCATATTCTTCAGGTGTTATTCCCATTATACCTACAGAGGGACCCAAAGACCACACTTGCTATTTTTTATTTTATTTATATATATATATATATATATATATATATATATATATATATATATATATATATATATATGTGTGGTTGTCTAGCGGCCAAATTAAATCCCTTCTATAATTTAGGTTAGAGGTTTCTTTCTTTGATTCTGAACGGTCAATACCATAAAGTAGAAGGGGTTTATTTATTTCCATCTATTTTATTTTTAATTTGAAGTTAACAAAACCTTTCATTCAACTGCTCTGTCCTGATACTAAACATATTCATTGTTTTATTAAGAATGACAGTTTAGGTACATTCACCAAGTTTAGCCTACTATGGTAAAAATGGAAACATAATAATATAGCTAAATTACATATTAAAAGATGTAATATCCATATTCTCCCAGTCATTGTTCTACCCTCATTTGCGTTGGACTGGGTTTGACACTAGTTGCGATAATATCTTCAACATTAAAACGCACTATACAATACAATCATGCTACAATATAAAGATGTAATATCTGCAGTGAAGTTGTTAATCTGGTGTGTAATCCCATCCGCTTTGCCGGGCGTCTGCGTGTCTGTGATGTGGGACTGAGACAGGAAAGGTCTTCGACCAGAGGACATGTGTTCTTGACCTCAAAACCCTGGAAACGACAAAATAACCGATTCAGTGTTTAACGATCAAAACCAATGTCGTAAATGTCCTTGTTCATTGAATAATGAGTCGGGTAAAGAGGCTCGGCCTGCTAGGTCCAGACCATCACAGAGTTATGAGGAGTGAATCATGGGCATATAGTCGCCCAAAAGAAACCCCAAAACATTTTGGCGACGATTATTTAAATTTAACAACCACTTTAGGCACTGTAAAAATACGTCGCTATAAAAAAAAGATCTTTGTACTTGTATTCGTTATGTCTTTAAATGTGTAAAATTTAATTCAATGTGATGGTGACCGGGACTATCGCTGGGAGGGTTGCGGTTTGCGTTCTTGGCTCTGTGCAGTCGGAGATGAGTCGAGATGCAGCGATGGGACTGGAACTCTTTTGGATCGCGTCCCAGCGCCACATCTGAACGAACTGGAGAGCTAAAAGCGTTGCCGTCGGAAATACTTGGTGACCAGATGCCTCGTCTGCTCGGGCGGTTCACGGTCTGGAACGGATGAGGTAGCTGCTGCTGCTGCTAGCGTCTGGGACGGGGAGGTGGAGGAGCAAGTTGTGGGCCTCAAGTGGTGGGAAAATGGGAAGGGAAGATTGTTATGATGTTAAAAATGAACTATTTGTTGACTTGTTAAGCCAACGTTTAGGAACTGACCTTGTCTAAAGCGAGTTTACAGGCCCTGATTTTATCTCCTCAAGTAAGCCCATAGTGGACCCTGTGTGTGTGTGTGTCTGAAGCAGAAAGAGAATGAGAGCACCTGTGACTGATTGTCAATTAGTAGAGAGAGAGAGAGAGAGAGAGAGAGTGAAAATGAGAGAGTGAAAGAAAGTTTTTTTGTGTTTGTGTGTGTGTGCGCTGTGTGTGTGTTTGTGAATGCGAGAGAGAGCGAGAGCACCAATGACTGATTGGCAATTAACAAAACAAACACACACACCCTCGAGAGGACGCAAACCTTTATACATATTTCCGATCATGTCCTCCGGGATGAGGGACCGGAATGATTTCTGCTGACAGTTGGTTAAACCGCTGGGGAAGACATTCAAGATCTAGAATAAAAGCTTCGTTAAAATGAGGACAAGTTCTGACAAATGAAAATGCATAAGAAGTGCACAATGTTAAAGTTATTTTTAATGTACTGATTGTGGTGAACTAGATGATTATGCATGTAGACCCACACAAAGACACGCATATGCACACATGTTCACCCACACACCCACACCAGCACACACCCACCCACACCCACACATACACACACACACACACACACACACACACACCCTCAGCGCTCTCACAAGTACATGCCCACACGCCACACACAAACACATATTGCCACAAACACACGTTCATGACAGGGTTATCATCAGAAAGGCATTCCCACTCAGGCAGTCTTTCAACCACCGAATTGAAAGACACCCTCTCACTCTCTCTCCCTCTCCTGCCCTCTGTCCCTCCTCAAATACACTGAAACACACACATGTACACACACACGTATGCTGTCAACACACACACACACACACACACACACACACACACACACACACACACACACACACACACACACACACACACATGCTGTTAACACACTAACTGACACAAACACACACATGCTATCAACACACACACATAAACACACAAACACAAGAGCAACACCCTCTGGTTGTCTTTTTTCAAGTGGTCTGAGGGGCCGGTTCCATTTAAACTTTTAACTTTCTCCTGAGGGCCCCAGGGTTGTTGGCAGGGCCCCGCAGTAAGAAGTGGTTCAGCTGTGTGCTTGACAAATTGCTTCTCCACCAGTCCGTCTCTTCAAGGGCCCCCACATGTTAAATACACCCCAAACATGCACAGAGCCAATTATGCTCACACACTCGCATGCACGCACGCACACACAAACACCCACACCCACATACATTAAACACACATACACACACAGACGACACACAAATTAAACACACACACACACTGAATCAAAATACACCACTGACACACACACACACACACACACACACATACCCCCACACACACACACACACGCACACACACACACACTTATGCACACACAGATTTACTCGATACTGGAGACGTTCCTAAACAAACTGAGCTCACACTTGGTCATGAAGCAAGTTGCTTCACTCCAGATTCACTCCAGATTAAACACAAACACAGCCCAGAGAGAAGGTAAACAGTGGAAGAAGTGGTGTTGGTTTAACATTTAGTAATATTTAAGGATTTTTGTTGGAAAAACCAACATTGCCTCTGAACATGTCTCTAGTCACAGAGAGCTATTTTAACTCGCTTATTACGGCATGATCAGTTGTTTCCCAAACAAGCTATCAGTAATGATGTGTATGTGATTGTGTTTATGCCTTCGCGGTCATGTGATTGGGGTTTTATTATGGCAGTGGTCCCTCTGTTTCAAACTGCCAACCTTCTCACTGATGATAAATCCGCCCATGTTTGTT
>NC_140285.1:3882512-3890012 GCF_964030765.1 Micromesistius poutassou | reverse complement strand
CGCCCATGGTTCATGGTTTAAACTGTGCAGTGGCCTTAGTGATGGTTTGGTCCAGGTTTGACACAAGGCCTATGGATTAAAATGTACAGTGGCGTAAGCGATGGTTAAGGAAGTAAATCTGTCTCATTGGATTTTGAAAGTAAAAAGCCATTGAATTTTAAGCACTGAATATTTATGCATTGAAATAACGTATCTGGATTTTTTGCCACTGAATTAAAGCCATTGAATTTTTAGCTCTGAATATTTATGCATTGAAATAACGCATCTGATTTTTTTTCTTCTGAATTTAACTAAATATTCAAAGTTAAAAAATTATATAGTCTAAATTCAGATTCAAAATGCTATGTATTAATTTCAAGTTAAATATTTTCAACGTCCCCAAATTCAACATGCCAAATTCAGCTGCAAAATTCAGCGTTAACATCGGGGGACCCAAGAAAGAGCAATCGATCCCAGATGCTAGATCGTGGTCAAGCAAGGAGAGCGAGTGCGAATAATAAGAGCGTCACTCGTTGGATACCTGACTCTGATGCGGGAAGGCATGTGCAGAGCAGGTTTCAGCCATGTCAACGAAAACGGCTGTGATGATGGGTCTTTTTTTAAAATCCGATGAGACAGATTTACTTCCATAAATGGTTTGGTCCACGGTTTGACACAAGGCCTCTGGTTCATGGCTTAAACTGTGCAGTGGCCTTGGCGATGGTTTGGTCCACGGTTTGGCACGATGCCTATGGTTTATGGTTTAAACTGTTCAGTGGCCTTGGCGATGGTTTGGCCCACGTTTGATGGGGTGGTTCCATACCTGCGGGCAACGGGCATGTAGGGGCTGCAGGCGTGGCCGTCCCAGGTGCAGTAGGGGTCCCTGGCCAGGCAACACTCTGCACACGCCTGGCCGTAGAGCTCACACTGATACAGAGCCAGCTGGGACACCCCCTCCCTGGAGCCCACGAACAACCACTGCTGAGGGGGGAGGCAGAGAGGGAGGGGGGAGAGGGTGAGGGCGAGGGGGAGGGGGAGGAAGGGTGAAGACAGGAGGAAAGAGTAGGGGGTGAGGTGAGGGAGCGGGGTTTGGACGGGAGAAGTAGGAGAGGAGATGAGAGGAGGAGGTGAGTAAATAAGTCAGAGGTTAATGAAACAATAAAGGTACAGTAACACCAAAATCATGAGAAGATTTACAGAATGTGACTATTAGAAACACGGGTCTGGAACTGAAATGTGGCATTTTAACAACACCACCACATTACCACATCTCTAAAGCAGACCTCTTTATACAACTCTGTAATTACAACGCCACTGTATTACTGTAATTACTGTAACTACTTCCCCAACAGAACATAATCATACAACACTAAAACAAGACACACATACAGAAGTGAGCAGAAAATAGAGAAAAAGAGAAAGGAAGAAAGAGAGGGTGGTGTCTGGGTAGAGGAGAAGGTGATGTGACCACAAAGAGAGAGAGAGAGAGAGAGAGAGAGAGAGAGAGAGAGAGAGAGAGAGAGAGAGAGAGAGAGAGAGTGAGAGAGAGAGAGAGAGAGAGAGAGAGGGGAGAGGGGAGAGGAGATGGAAGCTGTGTGTGTGTGTGTGTGTGTGTGTGTGTGTGTGTGTGTGCCACAAACGCACATGGGTGTGTGTGTGTGTGTTTGTGGGCATTTGTGGGCAGGGTGAAAAGAAGGAAAGAAACACATGAATAAGGCATGGGAATAAGTTGAGAACAAGACTGGCAGGGAGGGTGAGAGTTAGTAAAAAAAGAGAGCGAGAGAGAGAGAGAGCGAGAGAGAGAGAGACAGAGAGAGGAATAGAACAAGGAGTCATTCAGTTTACGATGCCAAAGCCGCGACCAGATGCAGGCACCGTAAATATATCCCACAATTCCGTTCTTCGTTCTCTGAGTTATGAGTCACACATCCAACTCACGCGTGTCATATTCAAACATGGTGTGAGCGTGGGACAAGAGTGTCAGAATGTGTGTGTGTGTGTGTGTGTATGCATGCATATGATGGTGAGATGATGAGCATCACTTGATAAACATACTGTGTCTGTGTGTGTGTCAGTGTCTGCATACGGTATGTTTTATTTATAACTAAGAATGGTTTCATTTCTTGTTACATTCACATATGCAAAGCCCTGACACCGAAGAACAGCACACAACAAGGTAGATTTATCGACATCTGTGTGTGTGTGTGTGTGTGTGTGTGTGTGTGTGTGTGTGTGTGTGTGTGGTAACACTTTACCACACTGATTTTGTGATTTATCAACATGTATTTATGTGTGTGTGTGTGTGTGTGTGTATTTTGTGTTGCATCTCAACACCACTCTTCTCTGAAAATCCATCACCATAGCAACTGCTGATGAAGCTGTCCTTCGAGAAACAAGGTGGGAGATGAGTACTGAGTTTGTGTGTGTTTGTGTGTCTGTGTGGTTGAATGTGTGTGTGTGTGTGTGTGTGTGTGTGTGTGTGTTTGTCTGAGAGAGACAGCTTTAATCTCCTCTGTTAACAATCTCGTACCTTCTTTTTTGAGAGTGTCATGGCTGTCACTGGTGATTCGAGCTGCGAGACAAAAAACATTGTAAGACAAGCAGCAATTTAACACGTCAAAAAATTATGTCTTTCTGTCAGGAACTTCTTTAGTGTAGAAAGTTTAACAGTACAGACAGATAACAAACAAAACAGTCAAGATAGACAGATAGGCAGGAAGGCAGGCAGGCAGGCAAACATACAGACAGAAAAACAGGCAGACATAGAGACAAACAGAGAGACAGGAAGACAGAACAGACTAACAGACAGAGAGACAGAAAGACCGAACCGACAAACAGACAGCAAAACGGACAGACAGAGAGAAGAGACCGACAGACGGGTACCTTGAAGACCTGTAGTTCCTCCAGGGTGATCTCCTGGCTCCGCCCATCATCTCTGGGGAGGTGGATGGACTTGAGAACCAGACCAGAGTCTGAGCAACACAACAGGGTCATAAGGTCAGCGGTGAGTGCACACACGTACACAAAAAATAACACACACAGACGTATGTGTATGCACATGCGCTAACCCACACACCCACACACACATTCCCCAACACACACACACACACACACACACATACCCACATGCACACACACACACACACATACACACACACACACACAACAGGGTCATAAGGTCAGCGGTGAGCGCACACACGTACAGAAAAAATAACACACAAAGACGTATGTGCTAACCCACACACCCACACACACATTCCCCAACACACACAAACACACACACATACACATAAACATTCACACAGACATGCATACACATAACCACACATTTATATAGTCAAACACCAAAACTCATTACACACACACACACACACACACACACACACACACACACACCAGTGCCGATGTAGAGGACGTCGTAGGTTCCGTCCACAGCCTCCACCCGGTCCACCACCATCTTGGTGAATTTGTAGTGAACCCCCACTCTGACCAGCAGGGGGCGCTCTCCCAGCGGCACCACGATCTCCTGCAGCACACACACAGACAGCTTCATTAATCCCTGTGATGATTGACTCAAACAGCTGTGCTCCCATCTGCAGCTGCACAGTTATCTGTCTTGTTGTTCGTGGTTCACACCGGATTCCTGCTTATCCCAGTCAGGGAGAGTGGGATTAGCATGGTGCGATTAGTAACGGCTCTGAGATTAGCATTGTCAATAGAAGTACTCAGAGTTTATCTCAATTGAGATGAATTGAGATAAATCGCTCATAAATTAAGGAATAGCACAACTCTGAAAAAGCACTCTTGAGTTTAGCATTTATCAATGGAGGGAGGTAGCAATTAGCAAGGCTCAGGAAAGGGACTCTGATCTGAGCATAAATCAGGAGATGGAGAGTGACTTCCTGCCTCTCACGAGTTCATAGAGTTAACCCAGAGTTTGGCGTCGCATTAAAGTTAGGACCCAGAATAAAGATTAACATGTGACAGTGGAATGAGTTTTCCATTAGCATAGCATCATAAAAACGACTCTGGTTTTAGCAAACAGTAGAGTCAGCAGAGGGGGAGTGACTTCCTCCCTCTCACTGACTAGCTCAAAGAGCTAACCCAGAGTTTAGCATTAGAGTTATCACCCAGAATAAAGACTGTGATTATCATATGACAGTAGGATCCGGAGATAATGGAGTGACCCATTAGCATGGCATCATAAGAGACAGACTCTGGTCTGAGAATATATCAGCAGAGTGAGAGGGCCTTCCTCATAGCTCAGGAGAGTCACGGTGGAGTCAAACCTCAAGCAGTGGGTGGGTCCTACTGAAGAAGATGACATCATCTGGATACTCCCTGGTAGACGTGTAGCTCCCATAGGTGCTACTGGGACACTGGGGAGAGGGTGGGGGTGAGGAGGGAAGGACGGAGGGAGACGGAGAGAGACATGGAATGTTAATGAGAGGAGAAGAAGAGAGAAATGAGAGCACTCCCAAAAAATCCCCAAAATTTGATTTGACCTTATTTACCTTTTTGATACATTAGGTGCATGACTGCTATTTGATATCGAATAACCAAGTTAGAGGAACCATGTGCAAAAATATTTAAGTTGGAAATGTGCTCTAAAACACAATCTGACATGTAGAAGTGAGCCTTAAGGCTACAGGGATCTAGGTTAATTGCCCAGACGCTGCAATGGTGTCGCAAAAAGTCAAGTTCAAACATAATGCAAGCCTTTTGTGCAGGGTTTGGAGAGAGTAGGAAGACGCATGGGGGGGGGACGGACGACAGGGTGTTTTATTCATGTTTGACAGGAGCTTGGAATCGTGAACGTTGCATATTGTACCTTTAAGACTCCTTCTGCTGAAATGATTCCAAAAAATATGAGTTTAAACTAAGTAATGCTCTTCCAATAAGATTGATGATAACAACTTATCGCCCTGCACCAATAACCCACACTAAGTGATTGGGTACGGCCTATCATATGAAGGGATGAGCCAAAGTTTGAATCAAAGTAGACACATCTAATGTACTCTGCTAATCACATCAATTACTCTCCAAGGTTGAAACAACACACATCTCGATATCTCATATACTTATCTGAATAGCTATCTTAACAGTGCTCCCAAGCACATTACCCTATTATGCTTCAACATGGATAAAGCTGGATGGATAAAGCGCTATGCTATTTCTTCTTTCCTAATATTTTTCACATTTTGTCATTCAGCAGACTCCTTTCTATCCAGAGCGACATGTAGAGGGTTTGGCATTTTGATAAAGGACGCCTCTACCATGGGCTGCAGACATTCGAACACACTGATCAGTGCTCCGTCCCATCCCTTCGTCCTCTTAATCCTATGCTTTGGCTCGTCAGAGAAACAAACCACAGACACTGTCCAGCCCACTACACAATCACTAAACACTCACTCCGGCGCCCGTGCACTGTTGAGTTCAAGTTCAAACTCCGGCAGGAGCCGTCACAGAAGCCAATGAAATGTGTTCCGCGCTCTCCTCAACAATGCAGGTAAGATAAACAGGTCATATTATAGTCGTAAAGTGTTACAAGAGTAGGCCACAAGTAATAAGAGAAGTCAAACCCCCCAAGAGAGAAGGGGTCAGTTCAAGGAGAGACTTACAGTTCCGGGTCGCGGGAAGGGCACCTTGCCAGTGAACTCCGCCCACTTGTACTGGGGTCCCTCCTTGTGCAGGAAGTTCCCCTTAAAGACGCGCACCATGTCCTCCATGCGGTACACGCATACCGCCGAGCCGTTCAGGATGTCACTGGGGAGAGAGAGGAGGTACGTCGGGTCACGCGTTAGCCACCGCACCGCAAGGATAATGTCTGTTCAGTACACCAGGTAACAACGCAGCATGTAGGCTTCCATTAACACTACAGTACAGTGGTCCACTCCCAACCAAAAGGCACCGGGTTCGATCCCCAAGGTCCACAGGGCCTTGGGGGTAGGGCGTCCTTGAGCACGACAGCTAATCTGCTCCTAAATCACATGCAGCCAAATTCACTGTAACTACAGGACATCATACAGCTTTTGAAAGTCGTCTGCTACATGAATGAATTATAGTGTATAGTACTTCAAAGTTTAGAGGCAGGAAGAGTGCCAGGGGAAGTAGGAAGGAACTACAGATAATCTGGGTGCTTTGCGGGATAACTTTTTCCAGACACCCAATATGGCTGCCACAGAACTCTGTAGTGATTGATTTGGACAAGCCAACATCAACACACCCACAAACACACGTTGTTCACCAAACTGGACCGCGGGTGTGGCAGCAGGATTCCTACTCCCTCCCGCATCACTATGCCACACGACTCACCCAAAAGACACTGTTGATGCGGTAGTCATGGAAACAGATGGACACGTGAATTATGACCATCAGTCTGAAGCAAGACACACAGATTCCGTCGCAATCGTCTGTGTTGTTTGTGGTCGCTTTCTGTGTACGTGTGTGTGTGTTTGTGTGTGTGTGTGTGTGTGTTTGTGTATGTGTGTGTGCACGTGTTTGCCTACGTGTTACTAATCCCCACACTTGGCTACCATATAATTTCTTCTTTCTGTGGCAACAAATGTTGGCTGTGCTGAAACATTTGAACGTCTGTGATGGCGACCGCGCCAGACAAATCTCTTACTGACAGGTTGGGCAGGTTGGATGAATTGAGACCACGTCAAATTATTCTCCAGGCAAAGGCGGACAAGCTCAATGTCTTAAAAAATGGCCCCTCCGAGCACTTTTCTCTCCCACCGCGCCACATAACTCGCCGACCACCTCTCCATCTCGCGGCAGACACATACACTTTGCATTCCCTGTCGGGCCGTCCTCATCCAGAAGGTCAGGACATGTCAGGACTAGTTGTTTCCAACGGTTCCGAGGGCCTGCGACCGGCGTTTCCACAGAGCCAGGGCCCGCCTCAGCTAGCCCCGCTGGCACCGCCGCCTAGGCTTGGCTCCAAGCCTGGCACCGGGCTGGAACACTGGCATCACGCACCGCCAGAGAACCCGGACGCCCGTTTACTTTCCTCTCGTATCTTGTTGAGTTGCTTCGCTCTGATGTTAGCGAAGTTGACTTTCTTGACCTTGTCTTTTTTTCTGTCTCTCTGATGGAATGTCTGACTGTCTGACTGTCGGTCTGACTGTCTGTCTGTCTGTCGATCTATCGCTCTACCTGTCTCGCTGACGAAATGTATGTCTGTCTGTCAATCAATTTCTCTACCTGTCTCCCTGTCTGTCTGTCTATCTGCCTGTCGCTCTATCTCTCTTTCTGTATCCCTATCTGTCTCCCTGACAAAATGTCTGTGTCTGTCTGTTGATCTATCTTGCTACATGTCTCCCTGTCTGTCTCTCTGACAAAATGTCTGTGTCTATCTGTTGATCTATCTCACTACATGTCTCCCTGTCTGTCTCTCTGACAAAATGTCTGTCTGTCTGCCTCTCTGTCTGTCTGTTTGTCTGTCTGCCTACAAGTCTGACTTGTCTGTTTGTCCATCCGTCTGCCTCTATCAGTCTATATATCTATCTGCCTGCC
>NC_140285.1:3875012-3877512 GCF_964030765.1 Micromesistius poutassou | reverse complement strand
ACATTGTTTTTTGACTGTGTCTTCATGTGCTGCTGGACCCCCAGCACTTAGAGTTGTATCTGGTATCTTGTTGACGGTCTCTCTTGATTGCCTGTCTTTGTCAGCGTCTGCCCCCATTTAGCGCTCTCAGTGAATCCTTTTGTGTGTCCCCCTCACGTCTTAACCCTCCCTTTCTTCCCATTCTTGTTTGACTCTGTCTCACCCCTATCTCTGCATCAGGGCCACTCTTCTCTCGCTTTCTCTTTCTCTCTCTCTCTCTCTCTCTCTCTCTCTCTCTCTCTCTCTCTCTCTCTCTCTCTCTCTCTCTCGCTCTCTCTCTCGCTCTCACGCCAGGATCTCCCATGATCCCTCTGGGCATCTCATCACACACACATTCTCTGTGTCCCTCGCTCTGCCATCCATCCCTTCATCTGTAGTCCTGCTGCCCTATATTCTCCAGAGCATTGTGCTGGTGTCTTCATTTCTAAACAACAAAAAGTGATTACTCCGCCTGAGAGGAGATAGTGTTGTCTATCGCCCAGTAGACCCAGCAGTGCCCCATCCACTCAACCACAGACTCCCCCCCCCCCCCCCCCCCCACTACCACCCACCCTCAGTAACCCTATCTCCCTCCCACAACCCCTACCCCATCCTGATGGTGCTTCGCTCCCAGCATCCCAAGGCCCAAGGCCCCCTATGCCACTAATGTTTCCCCCCTATTGTTTCCAAACTCGTCTCCTTCCATACGCTTCTTTATTTTCAACCGCATCCCTCAACTTTTTTTTTCCATTATCTCCATCCGTCGTCTCTCTATCTATCTATCTATCTATCTATCTATCTATCTATCTATCTATCTATCTCCTCCCACTGTTCTCTCCATCTTTCCCCCTATCAACTCTCCCTTTCTCCCTCTCCTCTCCTCACCCCCCCCCCCCTTCCCTGTCTTGTTTGTTCTAACAAGGATTCACTGCTTCATCTCAGGATTCCAGACACCGTCCTCTTCCTTACCTCCACCTCCACCTCCCCGACCCCCATCCCCATTCCCCGCCCTGTCTATAACTAGAGGAAAACAGACTAGACACCGTCCCCTAAAGACTTCATTTCCCTCTCATTTCATTCAGGACGACCCACATTTCCATACTTTTGATCGCCCACGAGTCGCGCCCCCCCCCGCCCCCCACCTATCGATCGTCCCTCGCTCTGCAGGCTCCCTGTCTCTCTCTCTCTCTCTCTCTCTCTCCTCCAGGCTAGGATTTCTTTCTTTCCCTTCTTCGTGTCCTTCTGTGCCCTCCATCGCTTCCTTTCCTAGTCTTACACTCTTACACACTGGTTTTCACAATGACAGCAACTAGGAGCAAATCATGGCCTTTTCCGGTTATTGCACATATAATATTGCATATGAAGGTAACAATTGTATTATTTCCCCCCTTCATTTTGTATTCTGTCTTCATTCATTCGATTTATTTGTTATAATAGTTGTATTTTTATATTTACATTTTTGTTTTAGAACAATCTGCTGCTGTTAGAAAATAATTTCCCCTCAGGGATGAATAAATGACCCATAAAATCAAATCTTATGTGTAGTGGGTAACAGTGTAACAGATGTGGTCGACAACGGAGACTGCTAAAAACTGTCACAGCCTGACTATGTTATTTATGTATTTAGTTTTCATTCTCCACCTGTCCACCAGATGTCCTGAGACCTTTCCCCTCACATCCCAGATCCCGCCACCCCCATCTGCAATCACTTCTTTCCCCTCACCTTAGTGTCCTCGATCTTCCCACCTGCACATAACTGGTCGGTTTTTTATTATTGTCATGTCCTTGTGATTACGCTTTTCTATGCCAGTGACTGGAACTGAGATTTTAGAGTTTCTTTATCAAAAGCCATTATTGTCACAGCTCCCCGAGTTCTCGTCTGCATTCGGATCCCCTCCCTTTGGTTCCTGCTGCCTAGGCATAGTCGTGACACCAGCACATCTTCACATCCATGTTTCTTCCCTCTCTCTCTGTCTTATATCATCTCCAAGCTGTTAATCATCTCCCGCTCCACTCACTCAGCAGTGCGACCCCAGCCACACTCAGCCACCCCAGCAGACCCTCATCTGGCCGACGGCTGGTGTAGATGAAGCCGACGGCTGGTGGAAACCACAGCGAAAAACAACCACCCATCTACTGTATAACTCTCACCCTCATCCTTCCATTGATCCATTGAACTTTCCATAATGGAAGAAATGTACTGTATGTTCAAAGGAAATATAATTATTATATCCTGTACATATAAAGAAAGTATAATCTTTCACCAATATATCTCACCTATATAAACCTTAGATGTTTGATGCCACCGATACAATGAGATTCTCAGGGACCATTCTGAGAGAATCAGGTTCCAAATAGCTGTCTAAACCCAAATGAGAATCAAAAGAAAGCCCTTGGGTAATAATATTAACAATTACAACATTTTGACCTCATTGGACCTGACACAGTATTGGAGCTAACACTAGTTCTGACCAGCTGTGAC
>NC_140285.1:3862512-3865012 GCF_964030765.1 Micromesistius poutassou | reverse complement strand
CATTGTGTGTGTGTGTGTGTGTGTGTGTGTGTGTGTCTGTGGGTGCATGTCTGTGTATCAGTGTGTGTGTGTGTGTGTGTGTGTGTGTGTGTGTGTGTGTGCGTGTGTGTGTGTGTGTGTTTGTGTGTGTCTGTGTATCAGTGTGTGTGAGTGTGTCTCTGTGTCAGTGTGCATGTCTGTGTGTCAGTTTGTGTGCGTGCGTGTCTGTGTGTTTGTGTGCGTGTGCGTGTCTTTGTATCAGTATGTGTGCACGTTTGCCCAGTGTGTCCACGACGCAGCTGCTGACAAGTAGTACATAATGAGTTTTGAGTGTCTGGCACACACTAAATGGGTTTTCAAATTTGGAAGATTGGAGAGACCGCACACCTAACGATAGATGAAGATAAATGAAACTGTTTTGGTCGTTAAGTGTGTGAAATGCAACGGTTTAACGAACAAAGCACACCACACACTAACCAATTCCATTCCCTAACAACCCAGTCCTGGTTCTCAAAGCATAACTCACGCAGATCAAAATTGCAATCTCACCATCAAATTGCTTTTGCACTCGTTTTTTTCCACTCATTTTATTGCACTTGTTTTTTGCACTCGGTCTTTCGGAACATCCTAAGAACTCTGGGCGGAATTATTTGGAACAGTGTGGAAACAGACATAATATTATTGTGATATACGCTATAGGTTACATATTTCTAATGCAATACAAGTGCTGTGTAGCAGCAACACTAGTTGCAGATGTTAAACTATAGGCTACGATCCAATTGAGCAGACGGTCTCATAATGGCAAATGCCGGTATGGTCGGTTTGCATAGCATTAAACCGGTATAACTCGCATGCCGTACCGTACCATATAATCCACACACCGCCCCGCCCTAGTCTGTCTGTGTCTGTGCGTGTACGTGTGTGAGTAGGTGTGTGTGTATGTGTCACCTTGCGTGGGTTCTGTGTGATGTCATCCAGGCTGGTGGACAGCAGGTTGTCCTTCAGAGCCACGAAGAGACGCCTGCCGTCCTCGTCAGGGAGCAGCGCGGACAGGTCTCCGGCCACCAGGGGAAGCGTCAGCAGACGGCCATTTTGGATCAGTTCTGGAAAGGGAGGAGGAAGAGTGCGAAGGAAATATTATTGAATCATAACGTATGCTCATAGAGGAGAGGCTCCACCGTCGATCCTAGCCCGATAGCATTTTTCGCAATATAATTTTTTTTGATATAATATTTATAGATGTTTACTTTAATTCCAACTGTATTTAAGATATGAGCAGCTGGATAAAATAATTACCCAGCAGAAACCAATAAAGCACCTCAAAGTACTGGAATTGTTTATTAAGTAAATATTTAAATGTGATAAGTAATGTTAGACACATTTTTCCTAATGGGCGAGAGGAATGTGAAGAGGTTTAGCAAATTGGAAGAAAGCTGGGTTTCTAAGCAGGTGTTACATCAGTTGAGTTGCGGGAAATGTCTCCCTGGGGGATCCAACTAGGTTACAGGATAACGGATGACACCCTAACTAGAGCAAGGCAGATTGATTCACAAATACTGAACTCATTAGTTTGCCTTTCTGTGTTTATCGCACCACACAGCGCACAGACAACACGAGCGAGAACCCCTTGCACTCATTAAGGAGACCAATATTGTTCAATCTCCACACACTCCCTCGTTAAACATGTATTTTGATATTCAGGATGAATGCTAACGAGCAGGTTTGCAGGGGAAAAGAAACCCGGTGAAATAAATGTTTTGGCCCAATGAGAGCCAACAAAACAAGGCAATTAGAGATTCACACGAGACACAATGGCTCCATTAGCGGTGGAGTGCAATGTGGAAATGTTGTGATGTTGGGGCAATAAACTGTGACTGTGTCTGTTTGTGTGTGTGTGTGTGTGTGTGTGTGTGTGTGTGTGTGTGTGTCTGGTTGTGTATGTCTGGTTTTGTTTGCATGTGTTTGAGTGCATATGTGTGTGTGTGTGTGTGAGTGTGTGTGTATGTGATTAAACTCACAAATCAGCATATCAGTAATCAACCGTGTGGTTATTTCCCATCTTGACTTTGGAATAAACAATGTGTCTATCATTGTATGCGTGAGTCTGATACTGTATATGATTCTGTGTGTGATTCTGTGCATGTGTGTGCATAGCGCTATAGGCAGCAATGGATAAATCAAGAATAATGACATCTATGATTTCGGTCTCCATGGTTACGGTTAACAGTGAGGAGGAGAGAGAGGACCCGGCAATCTGTAACTGCTGATTAGTAGTTTGTCAATGTCGTTATAGTCAACATAAATTTCCTATAGAAAAGCCATGATCGTATATTTCAACCATGACATCTCTTTGTGTAGGTGTGTGGACTTCTATGCATGTATACATGTGTGTCCATAAGTGTATTACTATGGATGGGTGTGTGTATGTGTGTGTATGTCTGTGTGTGTGTGTGTGTGTGTGTGTGTGTGTGTGTGTGTGTGTGTGTGTGTGTGTGTGTGTGTGTGTGTGTGGGTGTGTCTG
>NC_140285.1:3815012-3855012 GCF_964030765.1 Micromesistius poutassou | reverse complement strand
ACTTTCAGACATACAATGCCTCTCTCTTCCAAAGTCACGCGCGCACACACACACACACACACACACACACACACACACACACACAGGAAAAACAACCGCAAATAGACACAAAGGTCCAGACTAGAGAAACACAAACGTCATCTGAAAGAAAAAGAGAAAATAATAACGGTGGTTTCTTTTCCTTTCTTCCTTCCCTCTCTTCCTCTTTCTCGCCCTCTCTCTCTCTGTCTTGGGCTCACACATACTCAGGGGGGGAAATTATAGTTAAACACACAGACACACACGTCTGGCTTGTGTCACAGACAGGGCCAGACCCACGTGGACAGCTTGACCTTTGACCTCCGGTGCCTATGATTATTCATCATCATCATCAGACGACCGGGCCAGGGTCACGGTCACCAACACACACACACACACACACACACACACACACACACACACACACACACACACACACACACACACACACACACACACACACACACACACACGTTCTGTTCCCTGCTTAAGGCAGGTCAATTCATTTGACCCATTATTTACACAGGCCCGCCAAATGATCAGCCAACACCCTCATTTCACATCCACGCAGCTAATCAACTTCACATGTGATTAGTGACCAACACGCGCAGGCTTGTTCCAATATTATTCCCCTGGCGGCTGGGCCGGAGTTTAACCTCTGGCCCAAGGGCAGGCAGACAGACGGTAGGAAGCAGAGGCCGGACATTCAGACTCTTTTTCATTTTTTTAAGCATTTTTTCATTAGAGGTCTGGTGAATTTAGGAGTTAACCTTTCTCAAAGTCCGATTTTTACATAAAGGCTACAAAAATCTAATAAAGCTTATCATTCTTGAAGATGATAGTTTGTATTTTTTTTTATCTCGGTTTTAATTTATCATAAAAAAGTGAAAAATTTACTTTATCTTATATCTTGACCAGAGACTAAGAGTGAATCACTGTCATTGTCTTCTTCCTGTTTGTGGTGAGCCCTGAGACTAAAACAGGAAGTGGAAACCTTCCTCACAACCCCTGGTGATGGTATTTGATCTTCCCTCAGCTGATAAAATAGTTCAAGTGAAATTCTTGTGGTTTCTGTTCACTTTTAGGACGACCATGAGAATATGTCAAGCGTTCCAGTATATGCTGTGCCTCCATAGAGTTTAACATTCCTGGGAGGCCACATTGGATATCGTCTCAGTTTATGTTTTATGCTACTGCTATTCATTCCTTCTCATTGTCCTTTTGAGTAGACCACAATGTTCCATTTTAGATTTAATTCATCAATGGTTTTTCATGAAGTTCAGTTAGGCTGTCATCTTCTTTTTCGCCACATGAAAGTTAAAAGTATTGAAAGTATGGCATGAATTTTGGTCATGACTTCAATTCAATGCAGTCTATATCTAGGTTCTGGGTCATGAAGGCGTTCCGCGGGAAGAACTTATCAGTCGCTGTCCAGTCATGGAAAATAACAAAGAAAGGCCGCATGACTTGGAAGATCAAGGGTTTCACAATACAGCAACAAATATGAGGAGGGGCATTCCAAGAGAAGACTCAGGCCCTGATCACAGGGCACATCTAACATGCTTTTTTTGTTGAAGCCTAGACAACAGCATAGCATGTTTTGCTGTGCTAGCGGTTCACTCATTCACAAGTTACAATGACGATCACACTAACAAAGATAAATTCACGCTGTCACCGATGTCGGTGTCAAACAGGGGCCACGGCAGACACTCCTCCGAGTAAGGAAAATGAGAGAGGTTTTACTTTTAGTCTGCAGCGGTAGATCAATTATGAGTGGAGGGAAAACCCCAAGGTCGTAGCGTAATGAAACTAGCATCTGAGGGGATCAAAGACGTACTCTGGGCAGTAAGTGAAATGTGAAGCCACTGCTTTATGGCTAATTACAGCCTCCAGACTAAAGATAGCCACCGCATTAATGGTAATATACCCAGGAGGTTGGATTTACTGCATATCCCAACGTTGTCATGGGGCTGTTGTCACAAAACAGTGACAGAGACCAGGATCTGCTCTATAAACTGTCCCCGTGCATGAGAAACCTGATAGAACAACCAAGCCTCTAAGTTTGTGCCATTATAAAGTGGAGATTAAATCATTTTTAAGGATTGATGTGTCCGATGCATTCCTATGGGAATTGTGTCGGCATTCGATACCCCAAAACATTTCTGGAAGAAACGTTTACACGTTTCCCAAAGAAATCGTATTGGAAGAAGGCAGCGTACCGAGACATCGGATTACAATAGTGGGCTCGCCTTGTATCCTCAGTACCACACTAATAAACACATTGCACGCCCTAGAAGTCCAGTTCATGTCATCGGATACAGGGCAACAACACTGGAACCAAGTAATGTAAGGAAGTATTCATGGCTATGATGGCACCTCTAGGGAGCGTTTACATTCAGATTAGCAGTGAGGAAGGAGAACCCTAATTCTCTTTCCTCCTGAAAGCATTTCCTCTGTGTACAGCCCCGTGCCCGACAACACTGGCCTAGATAGAGACGGGGTTCTGAAAGAATAGATGAATAATGAAATATCCCTCCATTTTTAAATATTGTTTTTATGTATTTGCTGCATAATAATAGCACACTCACACCATGTAGGGCATAAAGGCATAGGGGCCGTGAGAGTTTGAGAGAGAGAGATGGAGAGCAATAGATAGATAGAGAGAGCGAGAGAGAGCGAGAGAGAGAGAGAGAGAGTGAGAGAGAGAGAGATTGAGGGAGAGAGAGGGGAGAGAGGGAGAGAATGATGGAGAAAGAAAGCGAGATGGAGATGGATGGAGGGAGGATAGAGGAGAGCATATAGAAGGAACCATCCATTAGTTTTAAATCGGATGCCTCCTTCAAATAATGATGCGTGACATTGAATAATGAAAATGCTATATTAAATATTTGTTTCGGTCATCACTCATCTGAAGATATGAGTTATGCCTAACACGTCATCCAGAGGTGCCAAAGTTGTGGCATGTTCACTGTTGCTTTGCAGTTAACTGGTGTTTTTTCAGTGTTTTTTTTCTAACCACCTTCCTAAATATCCATTTGTGCGTCATCGCCGTTGCACACAAGCAGACAGACGAGCGAGGGCCACGAGAAGTGTCGTAATGCAGAAGCCAGCCACACTGAACTCTTTGTGAGCAAATCTAGTTACCCGAAGCTATCTCTGTGAATTGATGACACTGTGGGTGAATAGGATGGGAATATATTTATGCTGTGTCTACGTGTGTGTGGGGGGGTATGTATGCATGTAGGTGTGTTCATGTGTTTGCTTGCAAATGTAGATGTATGTAGATATGTAGATGTGTGTGTGTGTGTGTGTGTGTGTGTGTGTGTGTGTGCTATGTGTACTGTATGTCCTTGCCCCCACCTCTGTGTGTCTCCCTGTGTGTGTGTGTGTGTGTGTGTGTGTGTATGTGTGTGTGTGGGTGGTTGTGTGTGTGTAATTTCCCATCTTTTCCCATGGTAGCGGACATGGCTCAGCCAAAGTGATTAGTCCATTCCGCCCTTTGTGGATGCCACTATAGAGTTCACCCTAACGTTACACAGGCTAATGTCCCTGTGTGTGTGGGGGTTTGTGTAAGTGTGTGGCATGTTAGAGCACTGCATGATTCCGACATTAAATTGGGGTTAAAAATAGGGATAATTTAGACGGAGAGACAGAGAGAGCGATGGGGTGATAGGGGGAGAGAGCGAGAGAGACAGAGAAATGGAGAGCGAGGGGCAGCAGGCCATTACTCTGTATCTCTCCATTTATCGTCTTCTTTCTCCTTCTCTCCCCCCCCCCCCCGCTCCATGCCTTAAACATTGGTTTAAGGCACTGTCAGCCTTCAGCCAAGTCCTACCATGAAGGAAAACTACAGGTGGAAGATAACTACAACTCTAAAAATGATGAATAGCACCGCACGCTCCTTCTCTCGGTCTATCTCCTCATTCATGTCATCGCCCCCACCTCTATCTTCATCTCTTCCCTGCTGTGTGCCTCTCTCTCTCTCTCTCCTCAAGCAGGAGGCGATGAGTGGTTGGGCGGGCCGCGGGCCGCTCGTGTCCGTGTGGTCCCGGTATCAAGACCAGGGGAGCAATGACCGACTGTGCTACGCCGTAAAAGCACCACTCAACACTAAATCAGCCCAGGCCTGACACCTCCAGGAGCTGGTGGTTTCCCAGAAATCCCCCTCTCGGTGAGGGCTTCAGGCGATTGGCTGCCCCCGATATGGTTCACCTTCTCTGGGGTGAATTATGAGCTGGAGGTGCCTGGTACAACTGGGATGTTTTACTGCCGGCAAACCGTGCTTCTCTACATGCCAGCTAATTTGAATGTCCAGCTCGGGATTCTCATGTTAGAGAGCTAACAGGCTGGCCGCGATCACGTCCAACTAGCTACTCCTCCTCAGGTTTTCATGGAGATTTGTAGCATAATATGTATATATAGCTTTCCACTAATAGGTAAGCTATAAAACACACCCACACATGCACGCACAGAAACACACAGACACAGACACACGCACACACAGACAAAGACACACACACACACACTGCAAACACACGCACACGCATGCACACCCACGCACACAAAGTCATCCCCAAATTTCCTGTCCAGGATTAATAAAGTTGTTTAAAATATATCTTTCAGGTTTTGAGGAACTTTTAATGACTTTGAAGCAAGGATTGCAAACTGGGGCACACATGCAAACACACGATTGATTATTGATTGATTGATTGATTGACTTATAGACCACATTATAGGGCCCCCAAGACTCTGCTCATATGAGAGACTAATCACAGAAACACCAAGAGTAAGTACTAAATGCATTGTTAGGGGAGCTAATTGGGTCTTCATTAATTAAATACATTCAATTAAAAACATTGAATGCAAAGCTCTACATTCTTGGTTGCACCAATCATTTCTTTCCAGTTGTTTTACATGTTTTGACTCATTGGGAACAAGTATAACTATACGAAAAAAGCATTCCCAGGGCATCTATGGACAACAAATTCATCATTCATTTATTTTAAGTGCAAGGCCCCTCCAAGCATTCATTTCTAAGACACACCCCACACCATGCACACACATTCACAAACACACACACACACACACACACACACACACACACACACACACACACACACACATTCCCAACACACCCCATACCATGCACACACACACACACACACACACACACACACACACACACACACACACACACATTACCAACTATGGATATAAAGGGACATCAATACGGCTGCTCAATACACATGCCAAGCTTGTATATAAACACAAATATAAAATATGAGCACCCAAACCACACTTAGGTGTGGGACATACATTAAACTTTCTCTCTCTCCCTCTCTCTCCCTCTCTTTCTCTCTCTCTCTCTCTCACAGACATTCCAATTCATCTTGCATTACCATCAGACTAATTTGTCTCCACTGTTCAAAGACATTCACACTGGACTCAGTAGAGGAGCGAACAAAGAGAGCAGGGAATGCTGGGAAGGACACACACAAACACACACACACACACACACACCTACACATTTACCTACCCGCAGAAACACACATCTATCCATGTATACATGCATTAATAATACACAAATATAGTGGCTCACACCCACCGATACCACCGATACTCACATATGCACACACACATTTACAAAGCACACACGTACTCAGCCATGCACTTGCTCTTGAACTTACACTGACACACACACACACACACACACACACACACACACACACACACACACACACACACACACACACACACACACACACACACACACACACACACACAGGTGCATGCAGCCACTCTAATACTGACACATGCCACACACCCACACACACATGAAAGCCACATTAATCAGCCTTCACTTCAACTTCATTAGAGCCGAGCTCAGAGTCTCCGACCACCTAATGTTCTGAAGAGAACCGTTCTACCACTCACTCTCTCCATCCCTCTCTCTTTCTAGCTCAATCCCTCACACTATCCCTCGCACTCCCTCTCTCTAGACCTCTCCCCCTCCCTCCATCTCTCTTTCTCCAAAACCATCCCTCCATCTCTCTCTCCCTCCATCCCTCTCTACTCCTCCATCACTTTCTCTTTCCCTCCTTCTTTGTCCCTTCTATCACTATCTCTCCCTCTCTTCCTCTCCCTCACTCCGCTATCTCCCCCTTCTCTCTGTCTCTCCCTCTGCATAATTGCCCTCTTTGCTTTCTAGGTTGAGATCACAGGATTCCAGTTCACATCACGTTGCCTTTGTAGGTCCGCCTGTGTTTAGCTTTATGTAAGAACATGTAATCAGACAATCTCTCTCGCTCTCCCTCTGTAGTGTCTGTTGGTCGTAAACAGTCTTTTTAAGAGGATGATAGTTTATAGACGAGTTACTAAACCCCTAGTTTTTTCCACAACCATGTTTTTGATCATGAAGTACTCACGGTTCTCACTACACTTGTGTGCCGAATTCGGTTAAGAAAACGTCTTTGAGGATTGTGAGCGTCGGTTGGGGTTTTGAGTTTGTTTGCGACGGTTGGGGATTGTAGTTTGTAAGCGACGGTTGGGGTTTGCCAATATGGGAGTTTTCTCCCAGTCATGTGAACTGGTTTCTTTTATAGCAGGGTTCAGGTTCTTGGTATCAAACAGGTGGTGCATTATGGGGCACAGGATGTGTTTGCCTACAGCCGTGGCCAACCCCACCCCCCAGATGGCACACCGTAGTATAAAACAAACGGCAGGAATATTTTTGCCATCTGGACAGCAATGAGGCATTCTCCGCACCAACATATCGATGCATCTGCTCCCATAACTTCATAGCAACCATAAAGAGGCGAGCGGGGGATAGATAGAGAGACATAGAGATATGAGAGATATAGAGATATGATAGAGAGGGAGAGAAAGAGAGAGAGAGAGAGAGAGAGAGAGAGAAAAGACAAGAGAGACGCATCATTATAAAACACCAGAAATCTTCTCTATAGCATCATCAATGGCAGAATACAAATGAAGAATAATGAGCATTGCATGAAAGGGGAATAATTTTGTGTTTCTGAAGTTGAGATGCTAGAAAGTAAAACTTCTGAAGGATATTTATGAAAGACAAAAAAAGAAGCACTAAATCAACATGAAAAGAAGTGCATTAATATAGATATTTTGGACGATAGGCAGGGAAGTCCAAACGCATTGTAATCCAAGCCCAACATTGTTTAACATGTACATAAATAAGCTAATATCGCAGTTGAAGTCTGAGAGACTTAGGGACTTGCCCCTGGAGGGAGCAAAATCAGATGTTTATTCTACGCAGATGATTTAATGCTGCTCTAAGAGAAATCTAAGCGCTTCCTTATGGTTCCTGTAGAGCATTCTGCCCCAATCTGCCGATCGAGGAAGACAATGATGGCTTTGTTATTGTTGATGTTGTGTTTTTTTTTTTTTTTCAAAGTAAGAGCACATCTCAGAAAAATGAATAGAGGCAAATTAACTTTAGACCTCCCCCACTAGTTTTAACCACCTGATCCTGACTTGGCGACCTCATTGTGCTGGGAGGACACTGCTTCAACACCACGGGCAATGAAGATGTCAGAATCTGTTCCCATGATCATTATCAGCATCAGTGTCTCTGCCTTTTCATTTGATGTCCATTGATAATGCACTCTGCCTTATGTAATGTACGCCTGATCTGCACTCCAGCCAAACGGGCTGAATAGTGTATGTGATGCAAATAACACTGAACATTAAAGGGATTTCATTGAGAGAGAGAGAGAGAGAGAGAGAGAGAGAGAGAGAGAGAGAGAGAGAGAGAGAGAGAGAGAGAGAGAGAGAGAGAGAGAGAGAGAAAGATAATCTATAACCCCTTTAATGACACCTAATGCATCTCATTTTACCACACTGACCCCAAACAAGTGTCAAACAGAGACCCCCCCAAACTTCACCTATAGAGCTGAGGAAACAAAAGGCTGATTGCACCCCATAAACCTCTTTATATCCAACACTGAAACACACAGACACACACACACACACACACACACACACCTACACACACACACACACACATACACATACACACAACCACCCCCCAGACCCACACACATCCACACCCAACCCACCACACACAAACACACATACAGAAAGAAACACACACATCCCCTCCCACACACACACAAACACAAATTATAATGTGAGGAATATTGATCTTGGAGTCTTGGCCTATTTCAGTACACATCTGACAACGCATTGAGATTCATGTGATTTCCAACAAGGTTTGTTGTGTTGCAGAGCCCACGCATAGAGAGAAGAGAGTCATTTAAATGAGCGAGAAGGAGTGAATCTGTGTGTCATAAATAGAGACCTCAGAAACGGAATATGGTTTAATAGGAGAGAAGCGCGAGCCGAAACCACGCATTTCTCTCCTATTAAAACATATTTGGTTTCTGTGGCTTATATTCATGCCAGAGATGAGCAGAACAACAAGGTGGTTTAGGTCTAAGCCAGGACGTAGCTCAATTAGCATAAACATAGGGGTGTTGGCCCTTTGAGAAAGTCTGGCTTCCAAAATACTGTACGGGTTCGAACACCACAATATCAATATGTATTCATTTATGGTTAGTTGAACGACTAGTCACTCATGTGTCTCAAGATTACCCCCACGGTCCACTGGGGTTATTTCAAAATACTGCGATACTGTTTTGTAATGTACCAGTAGTGTACCCATTGTATTAAGAGCATCATTTCATCAAGAGAATGCAGATACATTGTTAGCAGATTATGTTTTTACATTTTCCCAGAATCTTAACTCATGTGCACTAATAGCATCACAATACCGTATTGTTGTTGGGGCTTTTGTATATCCAACACCGTGCCCTAGTTATAACAATACGCTGTCTGGGACTCCGCCACACGGCGCACGCGCGTGTGCGTGTGTGTGTGTGTGTGTGTGTGTGTGTGTGTGTGTGTGTGTGTGTGTGCAGCGGCGTCCTCCTACCTGAGTGTGTGAACTGTAGTCTGGGTTGAGACGCTCTCCATGCGCCGGTGGACCCGGTGCCGAACAGTAGGGCTAGGACCACCCTCAGTGGCCAACACAGCTCCATGACTAGCCTTTCTGACTGGTGTGACCCAAACACACACACACACGCACGCACACACGCACGCACGCACGCACGGGTCTAGATCCCGAACACGCACGTGTACACAAGGTGCGACGCTGGTTGGAGGTGCACAGTTTCAGTCCCAAGCGACGGCGTTACTCAAGGAGCGAAAAAGAATGAATGAAAAAGGATGAATCCCAAGTGAAGTTAGTCGGTGTTGCGCACACAAAACATGCGCAATGACCAACGCACACACTCTCGCTGCTGCTCCTCGCAAGTGTGTTCCCCAAACACACTCACAGGATTAAAACTGAGAGTCACACACACTCACACCTCTTCTAGGTCCTGTTTGTGGAAAAGTCTGTCCACATGTGTGTGTGTGTGTGTGTGTGTGTGTGTGTGTGTGTGTGTGTGTGTGTGTGTGTGTTCCAATGTGCTGGTTCCTTGTGTGAGGATGTGTGTGTGTATCTTTGTATGAAAGAGAGTATCTGTTTGTGTGTATGGGTTTGGTCAAAATGCGGACAAAAATGTATTCCAATAAAATGGAGTAAACTCTGGCGATTGTTTGACAGCTAGCTCCTCAGTCTGACGGCTGGTCTCCTCTCTCTCTTTCCTCTTTGAACTGCTCCCTCGCTCTCTCTCAGTTTCTCTCTCCCAGTTTCTGTCTCTCCACATGTGACTGGTCTCTGGCACTCCCTCTCTGTTATGTATCTCTCTCTCTATCCTCTCTCTCTTTCTCTCTCTCTCTCCCTCCCTCTCTCTACAGCAGTGTCGCTGTGGGAGGTGGAGGGAGCAAGATCTAAAATCATTATACCCACACCCACACCCACACACACCCTCCCCCCCCACACACACCCACACACAGACACACACACAGACACACACACACACACACACACACACACTCATACACCCATCACACAAACACACACAAGCACGTAGTCTGTCTCTGTGTCACACAAACACACACACAGACCCATATTTAATCACACATACTGTCACACGTTGATGTGCAAACATGCACGCAGTATACAAACTCATTCAGATACACACACACACCAGGTCTGGCACACACCTATACACCCACACAGGGACACATACAAATACACACTCAAATATATTCATATTAATACACACACAGTATTTCTTTACTTCAAGCAAAGAGTAAAATACAAAGAATTTTGAGGCAAATTAGCTCTCCTCTTCACCTCCTATTTTATCTTCTCACCATCTCTCCCTCTCTCACACATTCTGTTCTTTCTCACTATCTCTCCCATATTCTGTCTCACTCTCTCCCTCTCTGTTAATAACTTGCCCTCTTCAGGGTGAGTTCTCCCACCCACTATGTAACTTGTCCTCTATCTCTCCTACATGTATCCCATCTCCTTCCTTCACCTTCATTATTCACTCCCCCCACGCCCCCCCCAACATCATTTGCAGATCGTAGCCCGCGGCGCTGCTCGCGCTATAGTCGCCCTCCTTCAGCTGCAGAGGTGCAGCGATTGCTAGTTCAGACGCAGGCCAGCGCCGCTAACTATTTATGCTCCGGCACTGATGAAAAATGAATTTGGGTTGCGCGCCAATGAGCGAGTACATGTTTCTTTTTCTTCTTCCTTCTGGTCTCATCCCAAATCAAGTAAATCATTCATTCTTCCCGTCCCGCGCGTTGTATAATTAAGTCTGCAGTGCTGAGGCAGCGCCCCGTGCAATGTGACCTCGCTGCCAGCCGTCAACAGTGATATACACTGATCCGCCATTAGAGAGAAACCATGTCGCCAAACAAGTCTGGTCACCTGGTTAAAAGATGCAGACTGCCGGGCATAAATCCTTAATTGGGATATTAAACTACTAAAGGCATGGCGTCAAGCAACACCGCATTGGGACAAATCTAGACATCTATAATCGTAAAAAACAATATATATATATCTGTTCTTTAATTGCTTCCCAGCCACAAGATGTGTTGGTTGTTTTGTGTTGTAATAAAACATTCAATCTGAGGTGGCGCCCTGGAAATGGTCAGGACAGAGGAGGACTTTGTGGACAACACAGTGTTGTCAAAGTGCTTAATGAGCTGCTCGCACAAACAGGACGGTCCGGATCCTGCCACAGTTAGTCATTCTGGGAGGTGTGCATCACAACTAGAGAAGGAGAGGAGAGGAATGCGAAGAGCGAAAAATACAGGGTCAAGAAGATATAGAGAAACCCCAAAAGGATTGCAGAAGGACAACAAAAAGACAGGAATGTTACAATTGTAATACATTGCCCCCTCTCTATTTCGTTTGACCACTGGATGACTCATAAGTCAAGGTATAAAAAATGCACAATAAACAAGACAACTCACTTGAAAACTAGGCACAAAACCATGGACTTCAGAACTTTCCATCTTTACGTCCCTCAAGTTAATTAGGCGTAACGGTGTCCGAATGGATCAACCCCCTTCTGAATGGTTCCTGTGATCTCTACAGGACACATGGCGTCATTTGGGGCAATTAGAGAGGGCGCTTCTGTTGCTCGGTTCCCTGCCAAACGCTTGGATCTCACCGCAACTTTCTCCTGGCCTCCCACCGTTATGATGCAGCTATAAAAGCAGGCATCTGTGCCCTCTTGTCTCTCCATCAACGGTCCCGACATTGGGTAAACATAAATGCATGAGTACATTTGACCTTTGGGTAAACATTGCAAAAATAAAGCCAATCTCATAAATAAAACCGTTTCTACCGTTTCTCTGCAAGTGTTCCCGCCGTTTGCTCACGCTGTGGAACGTGTCTCGTGGATACCTGGGCGAGTGCTGCTATCTTGCGTTGGTCGTCCGTCATTACCTGCCAGGAGAACATAAGACCGTTCAATGAAACCTTAAAAATACGATTTATACGGCGTTTAAATCGACGTATTCAAGCATTTACAGACGTCTCATCCAAGGTATAGCTTTATACCATTAGTTATATTACTTAAACAACAAGTACTATAAATCCGTTCAATTTGAATGCAGTTCTATCATGCAACAACATCCCTAATAATAGACCGATAGGCCTTGAGCTAGTGTGTTTAATCGTATTATTTCTTATTAACATGATGTTAAAAAGGGAAAAAAAAAAAAAAAAAGCTACCTTTTGGTTATGTATTTTTCAAGCTGACGATTGTTACTCTTGGGTTCGTTAATTGTTTCGCGTCACCAAAGAAACGCACGTTTCTTTTCAATTCGACAAACTTCCAATATATATTTAACGGTCAACGACGTAATGAGGTATTTCTGTCGCTAGAGGCCAATGTGGTTCTATACTCAACAACACACTACTACAAGAGTCGACAAACTCAACCGGGGAATGCGGCAGTACCACTTTAAGCGACTCAGCGCTGTTGTTGTTTGTGAGCATTAGGCCTTGCGGTACCTTGACTTCATACGAGCCTCTGACGTTTTCACGCCCTACGTGTGTGCGGTTGCTCATTTCGACTCGGAGTTCAAACGCACGTTTTAAAGAGAACCCTGTTTATTTATGAAGGCATTTTTGAGATTGTAGTTGTAAATGTTCTACGTCATAATACACACCACATCAATTGTGTGTAAGAAGTAAACCTTAGTAACAGGCCTAGGCTACATCAATGGACGTGAATCGTTCTTCCCCATACACCCTACCTGCTGCGCGCACTCCGGAGACGGGATCTTCGCTAGCCTATATGCACTTTTCACTTGGCGACTTGGCAGTGTAGTCCGGTTAAAAAAACAACAACCAAGTCGCTCTGTTTTTAAGTGATGAATGCGATTTCAATACGGGCAGGTTTTTTTAGAGCTTGCGATGTGTTATTGAAAACGAATGCATTCCTTACCCATGACAGCTAATCTAACATTGGAAGGCAACCTAAGCTAGGGTGCGGTGTTCAGGGCATCAAAAGTTACAAACCAAAACAACAACAGTGAGAGAGAGTACCGGCATTGGGTTTCTGGGGCATCTGACGCATAACCATGGTCAATTACTGTCATCAATTTGTTTGATGAAGTCACAACAGAGAGTGGAGGGGACGCAGCTCAAAGTCATAACTCACTCACTCACTCACTAGCCCATTATTTTGCTGCAGATAATACATTCCCCTGCAACCCGCCCCCCTTTCTCTCCATGCCGTTTACCATTGGATAGCCGCCTCCTCTCCTCCCCGCTTATTGGACAGAGCGAGCGGGATGATGAGCTCATATTGGTTAAAAATAGTTGGCTCGCGCGGAGCTAAAAATAGACCGGTATATAAAGCCACTGGTTGAGCTGCGCTGAGCGCCACACTCTCTAGTCGACACAGGCCCGCATAGACCAGGCAGGGAGATCTGCAATGGAGGCACAGACTTAGAAAGAGAGAGAGAAAGGAATTTGAAGGAGAGTGAGAGGCGTAGGCCTGGCTGTAGGAGTGCATTTTTCCTCTCTCTTTCTCCCTCTCTTTCTGTACTTCTGTCTCTATCTACGCCTTTCTGTCCGCCCGACTCTCTGTACTTAACGTCCGGTCCAAAGTGTGGGTTGTATATCCGTCCGGGCCCTTTATTATACACCCTGCTTAGCAAGCGGTTTTTGGATGGACTATGACTCACTTCCTTCCTTGCTGATCTTTAATCTCTTTCTATTTTGTATTCTTTGCTTTAGTTTTCTTATCATTATATTCTATCCTGTAGGCTCGTCCATCTGTATGTATCCACCTGTCTATCTGAATGTCTTGATATATCTATTGTATGCCTATATGTCTATGCATCCGTCTATATGGCTGTCCGCCTGCCTGTCTGTATCTTTCCTTATATCACCGTTTCGTCCTTGTGAAGCCAAGCCACAGTGTTACTGTTGAAATATGACCGTGTAAAAGAAGAGAACCTTTTCGTAGAACCACGTAAAACCGTGACTTAATGTTTTCACATCGGAGCTCTCCTCCCCTCGGGCCCGCAATCAATCACCCCACTTCCCCGGCCCCACTCCACTTTAGCTTCTCTCCCACCGTTGGAAAGGAGAAGGGACAGGAATAGATTTTCTTTAAACAAGTGTATAACAAACTGGTGCACCGTGTAACAAAAGAATGCAATAATTCAATTGCAACATTTTTCCAAGCAATGCTTTTTCCAAACCACCTCACTTGTTGACCCTTACTGGTAGCTGGTTGCAGACAGTCAAAACGTGGATGGACTCACACACGCGTGCACGCCCGCGCGCACACACACGCACGCACGCACGCACGCACGCACTTATCAGCCTCCAGCACATCCCACGCACTCCATCTCACCTCAGCACCCTACACACTGGTATTTATGCAGGGCTGGTGGTGTGGGCGATATTGGTCGTATTTATCTTCTTCCGCTTGCGGTTCCCTCTGCTCTTCCCTCATACACAGAGAACCAACTGTACCTACGGTTAACAGAGCAGAACGCCTCCATAGAAGTTCAACTGTAGGCTACCATATGAAATACAATAGCCATGTAAACTACTACTATAATGGGATTAACTACTACTATGTAAACTACTGTATGTATTCAAACATTTCCCTATCATAAGTATAACCTTACTGACCACTGTAAGTCTTCATGTTTTTGTATTCTGGGCCTACAGTGTGTGTGTGACATGATTAATGTGTGCATGACATGAGTTATGAGTATGTGCCTGTTCTGGACAGCGCTGTTATATGGAAAGGAGCAGTGATACTGCATGGCTTGTATTTTTAGTAGCAGTAGGCAGGAGCAGGCCTACTCTGTAGGGTGTGACAATGGTACCTATGCGGTACCGTATTGTGGATTATGTGTTTTATTGGAAATAGGGGCAAATATTCGTTCACAGCAATAAGGGCACGTCATGACAATTTGAGTAGTATATAAGTGACACACTCAGGCCTATATGGAGATGTAACAAGCTATTTCCACCTAAAGAATCATGATTACATGTGAGACAGCTATCTACCTGCCTTTTCAACTATGCATCATTTGTAGGAGACCTTTGTTTCATTAAAATGGCAGGAACTTACAGGTCAAGCCCTTGTTTTCCTCCACATCCCCGTTATTGTTTTTCATTGGACATTACGTAGTCCAGCAGTGGTGTCGAATTCCTTTAGCATTAAAATCAAGACATACACCCAACATTTACGTTTCTATTAAATATTACATGTACATTTACATTTACTGGCATACGTAAGGTTTGAGTGGTCAGTTAGTTTCATGGCCATTGTATTTGATTATTTATGCATCGGACTGTGGATTGTAATGCTGTCTCGACCAAGACTGATAAACCAATACACTTTACACAACTTGATCTTGTAAACCCTCCACTGGGAATTGATCTATATTGATGATGAAAGTCACTCCACCTTCAGGCACCCCCATCCCTACACCACAAACACAAAGAAAACATGTGTTACAAGAAAGTAATTTATTACACAAACCAAACCTAGTTTACAAATACAGTTTCCAGTCCTGTGCGTGTGTAGTCTAGTATGAACAAACCCACATTATATATTTACAGACTTATGCATTCAGCTTTGTTTTTCCTGTTCCACTTTCACAAAAAAAAAAGTAAAAATACAATAAAAGCATAAAAAGGAATTTGTACACAAGGAGACTTACACTTTCTTCCTTTTGTCTTTATTTGTCTAGTTTGGGTTCAAAAGAAAAGAAAAACCTATACAGCAATTGTGGTCCTAACCAAGTTCTAGACAAGCAGCAGTGGCCCGCCTTTATCCTTTCTGCCCAATACCAGCATTTGGCAGGGATGATTGATGGGTCTAACAACCTATTGTAGATGAAAAAAAGAAAAAAAAAAAGCTAAAATAATAAAATTAAAAACAAGAACAAAGCAAAGACATTAGCAGTCCACAGTCTTCCACCTCCCAATCTTAAATACTGATAGACAACATATTAAAGATATATCTTTTTTTTTAAAGAAACATAAAAACAAGAGTAGGTTTCTAGAACTTTCCTCCACCTGGGCAAAAGGCAGGAAGAACAGGAGAAGGAGACGGCTCACAGGTGTTCTGAGGGTATGGGGGGCAGGGGGGAATTATGGATGAATCACATCTAGGAGAATAGCTTCAGTAAAGCTGGTGTGCTAGTTACGCAGATCAGGCAGCAAAGCCAGACTGGTATCAAACTCGACTCAATTCAAGGCTTGGAATCAGATTTCTCCAACTAGGCAAACCTGTAGGGTCAAAGGAGCCAATCAAATCTTCATTTTCATCGTGTGCTAATGCAAGTTGGTTGGTATAGTTAACGAGTAAACCAACCAAGTACAATCAAAATGGAGCAATAGATGGGTGGCAATTGTCCTGGACGTTAATACAAATGATAATTACTGAATGGATAGCAAGCCAGCTATTATCCATTTTCCCTTCTCCACAACCAGTAAAAAAAAAAAAAGATAGGAAAAAGACAAAATAGTTCCTTAAAAGGAAAACACAGGTCCCAGATGTCGCTGATGAGGTCATGGTGTGTGATCATGCTCATACATGTAAACACGCGTGTCTCCTGTCCTGGTTCTTCCTCCTGGTGGTGGTGGTGGTGGTTGGGGGGGGAATGGGCGTGTCAGGTGCCCCAGGTGGAGCGGAGCACCAGCAGTCAACTTTGTGGAACAGGGAGAGCGGAGCCGACTGCCAACAGCGTATGTGGAACGGGTTGTACCATGCAGGGTAGCACAGTTTAACTGCAGTTTAGGGATGGAAAATGCTTGTTTTGCCCTCCCACACACACTTGTTTACTTGCCAATCAAGGGGCAGTGAATTCCCCAAACCCCATTCTCTGCCTTCGTCACAGCTTTAATAGACTTTCTTAACACGATGTGACCTTAAAAACAGAACAGCTAAAATTATCTTTCTTTAAGAGGCTGGTTGGAAGGAATTTAAAACTGCCAGTAGCCCAGGGACACATATACTACTGGTTTACAGCGGGTACCCATTAGCAGTGTGGCTCCGTCCCTCCCGCTCTGTCCCTCCCCCTCTGTCCAAAGTCTATACAGCCCTCCCCAACCTCCCACTCTCCCTCCCTCCCTCCCTCCCTTCCCCCCCCCCCCCCCCGAGTGCTCAGGGGAACCCAGGTCAAACCCCAAGTCCAATATGTCAGCCATGTTACGGCGGAAGTCACTTTTTAGCACTTTAGACCCACCCACCCACGTCCATCTCCCATCATCCCAAAGTCCCCGCATGAGCCCCGGCCTGGCGTCACCAACCCAGGGTCGTCAAAGAGTCCAGCGGTGGTGGCACTTCTACAGCAGAAGACACTTATTCTGCTTCTTGCCGCGACGGGCCTGCAGGGCTGCCCTGGTGGCCATCTCGAACACCTCCCGCACGCCGTCCTTGGTCTTGGCTGAGCACTCCATGTAGCCAAACGCTGCAATCTTATTGGCCATGTCCCGACCCTCTTCTGGCTTGACTGGCTCCTATTGGACAAAACGAGATACAGGGTCAATTCCAAATTCAGTCTTCAGATCAATTATAGGGGAGGGGGGTATGTTGGTCATACACTAATATATATATATATATATATATATATATACACACACACACACACACACTGACTAATCGTATTCCCTACAGTAGTTAGAATACACCATGAGGATGCAGAAGGGTGATGAAAATCTATTTAAAGTTGTAATTGTATTCCTGATCAATTCTGGGAAGCAACATCACAGGTTTTCATAGCAACACTGAACAGTCGTCCCCAGACTGGACAGGGACAGTGCTTGTATCCCGCGTACCTGTTTCATCTTGGCCAGTTCCCGGCGGGTGTGGTCGTCGTTGCGCAGGTCTTTCTTGTTGCCCACCAGGATGATGGGAACGTTGGGGCAGAAGTGCTTCACCTCAGGGGTCCACTTCTCCGGGATGTTCTCTGTGTGGGAGGGAGCCGAGGGAGGTGGTTACAGGAGAATCAAGTGGAACCTCGGCTACAGACAGAGTGAAGCGCAGCACTAGTGCTATGATTTTGTATAGGTTCGCTATAACTCTGTATAACTTTCTCATCTCGTCGCCTGAAAAGAGATCCGCGCGATCACAGTACATTTCTGCGGCAACCATCTACAACGAAATAAGAGTGCAAATAAAACAAAACTACTAGGTTTTATTGCACTTTTCAAATTTCCATGATCATGTAAACATAATTGGCAAGCCCAATTCTTAGGGTTGGAATAAAACCCTTCCAGGAACCCAGGAAACCCTTCCAACCTTGATGATGAAAACTAAAATATGAAATTCCATTTAATAGAAAGTGAGACTAATGAGTAAGACTAATGCAGTGCAATATCTGATCCTAGAAGCAGGTTAAGGCCATGGAGGATATGAATACTTAATGATATAGAAGAGCAATTACATTCATCTTAAATTAGTTTAAGGGCTGCAATTAGGCATTCAATTAAGATAAGAGTCCTCCAAGACAATATTACCAGACCTAAGTCAGCTTGAACTATTTCGGCTTGAACTTTGACTATAATTTCCCATTTTTACAATGTTCAGTTTGCTTGCCACCATTTACTCTTTGGTTTAGGTAAGAGATGGATAACGAAAGCCTGTTTCCAAATAAGGAGATCCTTCTGTAAATCGGTTTCTCTGTCTTCTGATTGGTCAGCTGAAAATCTACTGGTGTATGGCTGAGCAAACATTTCCTTGAGATTACAAATGGCATATGTTGCAAAAAATGACCTGACTGTTAAAAAACTAAGCATAAAGTGACAACAATATCTCCTCTTCTTCTATTAAGGTACAGTCAGGGTTTATAATGAACCAAGTTATTAGTTTAACCTGAATTCTCACCCATTTTCTTATCATTCTGTGCCATTAGACAGGGAAAGGAGGTTTCTTACAATTCTGCGCAGTGCTATATTCAAGTGTATGTGGGCGTGCACAATGCAGTTCCTCTTTAATGAGCTGAAGTCATACTTCATGAAACCGGATGTAAGGCGTATGTGTTCGCACAAGACACGGCCCGGCCCTTAACTCACACGCACAATGAAACTTGGATTCAAATACACATGACGCATGCAAATATTCCAGGGAGAAACAGTCACCGAGAGGGACTGCCGGGTTTATCAATACCCATCTTTGGTCGGACGATTTAGCCTTTTATTTGTTTGGAAAGGTAACATCCTCAGTAAGATATTTAAAATATGCCCCAAATAGCTTAGTTTTAAATGGCAGTTGAAAAATGGAAAGCTGGCAATTTTCTTAAAACACGTTACTGTAGCATCACACAAAAGCTGCTGAAACCGTTCCAGAACCGTAGTTCTGGAACCGTAGTTTTGGTGTGTTCTGGAAGTTCCACCTCCAGAACACACCAACTATGGGGCTCAACTCCTTGTTGAAGGAGCACAGGAGGTGAAAGAGAGGCAGAGTGTATGTGGGTTGGGGACTCACCCAGACTGTCGGGGCTGTCTATGGAGAAGCACATCAGGATGACATCAGTATCTGGGTAGGACAGGGGCCTGAGACGGTCATAGTCCTCCTGTCCAGCTGTGTCCCAAAGAGCCAACTCCACCTGACAGACAGACAGCAAGACAAAGAGGGAAGGACAGACAGAGAAGAGGAAAAATTAAGATTAACAGTGTTTCCGATGCACCCCACTCGCAATCTAAAATTATACATTTAGGCTAGCTCACCATAGAAAACTTTGGCCTTCCATCATACACACAACATGAGGAGGGACAGAATTAAACCAGAGGTCATTATCTCACTGAGGGACGGCGAGCTAAAGACGGAAACAGAAACCAGGACACTTGCAGTGGCACTCCACAGGAAGGAGGCTTCAGAACATACAGCACAGGAGCCCAGAAATCACCCAGGCCCATCAAGAAAACTGCATGTCCCATATTCCCCATTTAATCCAGAAAGAGGTCGGGGCTTGTGGGCTGACAACACCGATGACTTTTGGGTAATGTAGTGAAATATACATATCAGATTATTATCAGATTATCACGTACAGTGGGGTCTGCCGTCTTCGACCCATTTGAGTGCTTCGATGTATAGGAATTGAAGTGGGTCATCTTTAATCTTAGCCAAAGGGGCTAAACCAGTCAGCCGGCTCTGACAGCACTCCCAAGGCCAAACTTCATTCCAGATTGGGCAGGGCAGATAACTACTTCTGATAATGACACACCTATGACGTGCTAGCTTTACTTTGTATACGACACAATTAGTTACGTAGTTAAGGAAACATAGTTGTGGTAGACGAGGAACGCAACAACGGGCTATCAACGACTAGGGCGGACTCACCTGTTTGCTGTCCACTTCGATGTCAGCCACGTAGTTCTCGAACACGGTGGGCACGTAGACCTCGGGGAACTGGTCCTTACTGAAGACGATGAGCAGGCAGGTCTTGCCGCACGCGCCGTCCCCCACGATCACCAGCTTCTTACGGATGGCGGCCATGGCTGTGGAGGGGGGGGGGGGGGGGGGAGAGGAGGGTGAGTATGACCAACGGTATCCACACAGGAAGCACACAGGACTCTGGCACGGCCCACCGGTTGGGTGGAAGCAGCAGGAGACAGGAAGGTCAGGAGTGGACAGTGTGATTGCAGCAGAGTCACGTGACTACCAGAGAGCATAAGGACAAGACTATGGACTGGTCAAATAAGCAGGGGGACAAAATGAATGGAAGGGGGTTGTGGATGTTATGTCTTTCCAAACTGTGTGTGCCGCTTCTCAACAGGCCTAACAAATGTGAGGGTGAGGATGTAACAGAACATTAGGTCACTTTTGTAGGTCATGTCCGACAACAACATGAAAGTCTTGACTACTTCATGCTTCCGGGATGGATGATGCACTGCTGAAGGATACTCAAGAATATATATTTTTAAAATAAAATAAATTATTATTATAATTCACCCCTACGTTTTGGATAACTAAAAACAATTACTCTGTTTTTATTCTGGTTGCGTGCCACTGAGCACATCAAAAGCCTAATTACTGAGAGTAATTTATGAATTCACGTTAACACTACCCCCGTGTACAGCCTCCTGTTCACCTCCTCACAAGAGAAACCGCGTTTGATGAGCCAGTCTGAAGACTGCGTGAAATTCAGAGCAGATCCATCTTGCATAACGCCACGCAAGTAAAACAGGTCATTAGTGCCTGTAAACCACGTGATTTGATGGTGAGGACTTCCGTGTGCTGGCATCATGTTGGCGTCATATAGACTTTAACAGAGTTTGAGTGCACGTATTCCACGTTGTGGAAGTCCAAATTTCTGATTCTGCCACCAAAAAAAATAAGTACCCGAGAAAGTCTTGTTGTATTGAATAGCTGTAAAGTACGAGGGTGGAAATGACACTGAGCCTGCCCAGCTAACCAGTCCAAGGTGTCTCTGCGGTGACGACTCCTGTGTTTCTGTGCTGCTCCTTCTGATGTGCGGTTACTGGGAACACACGGAAATAGAAACTGATGTGAATGTTCCAGCGAGACTTCGGCCCGTGCGGTGGTAAAAAGTTACAGCCCAGTGACGTGCTCATGTGGGTGAGAGGGAGGTTGCTCAACTGACTGAGAAAGGAGAAATGAGCAGTTGGAATATATGTGTGTGTGTGTGTGTGTGTGTGTGTGTGTGTGTGTGTGTGTGTGTGTGTGTGTGTGTGTGTGTGTGTGTGTGTGTGTGTGTGTGTGTGTGTGTGTGTGTGTGTCTAGAAAACGAATGGGCCGATGGCTTTGCCTCATTGGTTGAGCTCGGTCACGGGACAGTGGTGTGGCAACAGCAGGAATTGGTTCGATGTACTGGTACGACTGCAGACATCACGTTTCTCATTATTTCACATGTGGATGGATGAGATTTTCAATTAATGTGTAAATCATTTAGTCCATCATAATGATGATGAAAAATAATGACGAATGCCCAAATGACCAGAGGCGTAATAGCCTGTGTGATAAGCATTCCTAAAGTAATTACATCATAATGATCTGATGCAGAGAAAAGCACCAGCGTATTTGTGACTTTGAAGCCGTCTGGTATTTGACTTGATGAATGACTAATGCCAAAATGTGTATCAATGAATGATGAACGCTTCAGCATTGATTAAGGCCTTTGAGAATATCAAAGACTTCACCATATGCCAGCAGGCAGTGTGATCCAAGGCCGTGGGGGGGGGGGGGGGGGGAGGTTAGACATGAGCGATGTGTCATGTTCTAGAGAAGTGCCTGGAACACACACCTGGGGTGGTTTGCAAGTCTCATCGCAGAGCCCTACCCTGAAGAGTTGGCCACAGGGCTTAAGTTTATAGCCGCCCCCCCAGCCCAAAAGATCACGAGTTGACAAACTCTGACCTGGCAACAAATCAAAGCCAATCTCAACAGACGGAGGAAAGGCTCTAAAACGGACGCCATTCAGACAAAACAAACAAGAAGTGGCGGCGAACTGAGGCTGAAACAGGAAAGGCTCCGTATAGCCAGGAGTACATTGGTGCAGTACTTAAAAGTGTTATTTGTATAATCTCTGGATTTAGCAATTCGGCAGAAGAGAGGGGTCCATGTGTGTGCACATGGACGTGGTTGCCATAGTCACCAAATCCAACAACCACTAGTTCAAATGACACACACACACACACACACACACACACCATGATTCACGACCATGTAGTCTTGGACGCGGTAAGCCGAGCGGAGATTGACCCGTGACCTCCGATGGGCCCAAACAGACGAGGGGCTCTGCACTTGCATTCCCAGAATGCCAGCGTGTCAGGGTAAGAACACGGAGTACATGAGGCTGGTGACCCAGCAGGCTTGTGAGCCAGGGAGGTTTGAGGACGGAATGAGAAGAATGCAAATGTGTTCTCCTCTCAAGTGCTCAGGGACATGTTAGCAAATGCTTAGGAGATTTGTCGCACCGACGAGAACCGGTTTAACGTCTCTGAATATGTTTTGCCAGTCGCCGGCGAATTAACAGCACACAAAACGTGGGACACATTGGTGAGATTGAGGGGTTGGAGCTTTTTCTTTGAGTTTCATCACAGCCACTGATGTCCAGAGCCAATCTCAAAAGGCATGAATCACAGCAAACCAGGGGTCATTTTAAACAGAACAATAATCAATTATAAAATAATTCATGTCTGACGCCTGCACACATCCGAAAGAAACGGCACCAAAACTCAAAGCCCTCTTTTTGTTGCACTTGTTACAAACCCACGCCTTGGCTCTGAATTCAGCGTGTCGGCAGTGTGTGAAGGCATTCATTGTCTGCCTTGCGGAAGCAGGGAAATTAACATCCACAGCGCAGATACACCACATCTCACAGCCTTGTCAGTGTGGAAAATTAACATTGACCGCCCCACTGCTAAACCTCAGAACAGTGGTTGAGTGAGGCCGTCATCAGCTTTACGCAACGCCTACGCAAGTTAGCGTCTGTGACCGTGGGGCTATTAAGAGTGCTAATTATTCCACCAACTGAGCATGGGGACGTCTGGTCAAATTAGACACACCTGTACTGACCACAAAATGATCCAATTGGTCAATGTCACGATATTGGGTGTACAAGTCAATGACATGTGACCGTTGTGGACGACATAGTGTTGCATTGCATTTGACAAGATCCATGTCGTTGAAGAGCATCTGGCACATTTGCCCTAAAGGACCACAGAAAGGTATAGCATGCACCCCTTAAGAGGTGCTCCCAGCAGATCTGACCTAATCCCTGTGGATAATAAATTCCAGGCCGCCTATGCAAATCTCTGTTAACCCCCACCGCCGCCGCCCCCCCCCCCCCAGTTGATTAATCTCAGTTGAGGTCTGCACATCAATTTACAGCCAACCGTGGGCAGAAAGACAGGCAGAGAACCACTAGAACGAGGGGGGACTACGGAGGTGAACAGGGGACAGTGTGTTAGTAACGATAATACGGAGCACCAAACAAGATAGGGAGCAGAAGAAACTCATGAGGAATTTAAGATAGAATAAAGATAAGAATGATTGAATACGATTGAGAATGGGAGGGAAGAGAAAAAAAGTCAAGGGGAGGCAGCCATCTTGTCAATGTGCTGATTTGATGCCTTTATCTGGACAGAACAGAGTGCGAGTGATCGGTTGATAAAGGCAATGCCCCGGAGGCCGGAAATAACAAAGCAGACAAGACTTTCAATGGGAGAGGACATTCATTATGATGGCTCTGTCAATCTCCCTGTCAATTGCCCTTGCCAATGGGGGCATTTGATTTATGCCCTGGGCGTGAGCAGAGCATGGGCTGATTGTGTCTGAATTACAAAAGGTGATTTTTTCTTTTATTCGTCGTTGCTGCCCTGACATCAGCTTGCTAGTCAGGGTTCATCTTGTAGGGTAACTATACACACACATGCTTATGTGTGACATCCAACACTTAAGCCCACGGTAGAATATCTGGATAATGGCAAATTCAGCTCAACCACAACTACAGCCATGTATTCTGTCTCGTAATTGTGGTTGATAACTTGATACATTTGGTTCTTTTAATGCTGATTTCATCTGAAAGTACTTTGTACAATCTTACTTTATCAAACAAGCATTTATGTTTTAGTAGATGTACCAAAAATGTAAGTGACACACAGGCACATTCTTCAAGTTGGCCTCAACACAAACCAAAATGTCAATGACCTAGTTATTCATCACAAATGATGCACAGCCTAATGAACAACAAAATAGCTAATAAAAAACAATAAATACTAAAACACGTCAATGACTTGAATCTTTACTTGGTTAGCTTTACTAGATATGGGAAGTGGCTTGGAGCTTTTCAAGCAGCACAAGACACCATTTCCAGTGTGATGTTCTCCCTCATGTGAGCCTCCACTGTTGGTGAGAGACTGTTTTAACCACCTAGCTACTGGGTGGGTCACACCAGAAAGATGGCGTCATCACATCGGCAACAGATGGCTAGTGTGTCCGCAGTGGAAGAAAGGGTGGGTGGCCCCGATCCAAACTAAACAAGCCGGTCGGCACATAATGTACAGTACTGTTAGAAGAAGCGAGGGCCAAATTACAAACCGCCCTAGTTCAATATGAGACGTATAAGAAAATAAATATCAAAAATCTTGCTATGCCATTATTGAAACTTTGGACATGATGATTCAGGTTTAAAAAAGGCAGGATCTGTTGAGTCTATTCTGTCACTTATATTAGGTACGATGGTTAACGCCATGTAATCCAACAATAGGCTAATTATATACCGACATCAGTCTGTTTTGGAAGATTAGTCGGTGAAGGCGCAATTGCGCGTTATGGTTGAAAAACGTAATGCTTTAGTAACGTTGGCTCTCCAATATAGATCCGTGTTTCACTTTAGAAAAACACAACTTTTGCTGCCGCTTCGGAAATCCAAGAGACCTCTTTAAAAACACCAACCCCCGGTTAAGATTGGACGAAACGAAACGACGTATTAACAGCACAACACTTGAGTCTTCACCGCGGCAGCAGTGAGCCCACGGTCGCACACCGAGTGCGGAAGCGACGCCGGAGCCGACGTCGGTCTGGGCCAACTTGACTGGCTTATCGCGTTAGCGCTTAGCATCGCTAGCATTCCCCCGTTCAGCGACGTGGACAACTTTACACTGATTCCCCAAATCCACCCCTAAACCAGACATTGGTAGAGACAGCTATTGTTTTTGATCCCCGAGTGAAATATTTGAACGGTAGTTTACCTGAAGTCTTTTAGGGCAAGGAGTCCGGTATTCCAGCGTTGGGTCGCTCTGCCGATCACTCTAGTCGCAACTCCTCGAGTCTCAAACCGATACAATGAACTACAACACGGGTGCGCGCAGCAAGGGTATGTAGTGGAGGGGGGAGGGGTGTCGGGGACGAGCATGAGCCACACCTGCGCGGGCACGCCGAGGGAAGCGACTCGTTCACTGTTGTTCATGTGTGGTGTGCTTTTTTTTTTGAGAGTACATTTGAGCCCAACACATGGTCTATTTTGTTGAGTGTCATTCAAGGGTGTTTTCAGATGACAAACCAAACGTTGCATTGCAATTTGAAAAACATTTGAAAAACACGTAAATGTTAGGCCTACTAGAAACGTTACATGACATTTTGCCTTTGAATGGTAAAAAGAAAAGGGTGACACAATACATTACATTGTTTCCATCAGCAGGGTGGTCTAATAGCCTATCAAGAACCAAATCTACATAGACAAAGTGTAAGTTATATATAATACGTGCAATGTGGGTTCTGTATTAATAATAGTAGAGCCATTCAAGGCATGCTATACATATTACAAGCAAAAGGGTGGCTTTATTAAAGTTGACGTATTTGACCCAAATGCATAATATATATATATATTTTAGAGAAATAATTTGCGCGCAGACAACTACCCTGAGTTTCCCGGACCTTCTACTCCCCCTGGCGGTCATTTCTAGTAGCACACCAGTAATAAAACAATTACGCAAACTTGACCACCATAAAGATAAGAAAGCGCATTTAACTGCAACTTCCTTGTATAATGTTTACGATATACCAACATTGCATTTTATTGTACCGGTTTTCATGTTCTTATTTGGGTACCTCTTGAGGGATGCGATGTTGGTTTCAAAAACCAGTTTCCCAACTTTTGCTAAGTTTAATATTATTCACCGCATGTTCAGTGCAAACACAATCAACACCAACAATTCTTCATCTGTGGATTTTTCATATAAATTTTATTGATTGGCGACATCCTAAACAACATTGGATTAGAAACTCGGGGAGAAGCCATCTGAAGTTTAAAAATAATCAATTTGCTCAACAACGCCGTCGACAACAGCGACTTGCTGCCCGGGTTTCCTTTCATTGGACCGCTAGCGTAAGAGACGACAACCACGAACATCTTGGCGGAGAGAGACGGCGGGGTTCTCTCCATCTCCATCATCATCATCATCATCATCCTCCTCCTTCTCTTCCACCGAGAGATTAGCAGCGCGTGTCGGGCGTAGAATACATTTCAGGAAAGGAAAACAATTAAATACAAATAAAGACTGAATAAACCAACCACCACCCCTCTCTCCCAAACAAACCGCGTACACCCTTAGCACGCAGCGTCAAGGTTACTTCAGAGGGAAGAGAGGCGTGGACATTCAAGAGAGCCAACAGGACTTTTGACGAAGGTGTGGGAGCGACATGTTTGCACATATTTATTTTCGCACCAGGAATTTTACAAAATAAAAAACACCCAGCACAGTATTATATGTGTGTACACATGAACACAAAACCACATCGGATTAATTTTGTGGGTTGAATATCGGAATTGTGTTTATAGTAGTGGATGTCTAGCCTGCGCTCTGTGGAGTCTGTGCATCTACTTTTCCTTCAGAGGAAAAACAAAACAAGTGGTTCCATCAGGATGAAGGATGAATTTTGAATTTTGAAGTTTTCCCAGAGCTCAGAGCTCACACGAGCTGTGGGCTTTCTTCACTTTCATTGTCATCATGAAGAGACACAGTGCATCTTATCACCAGTGGGAAATAAAGTCAACCACGGACAGAAACGGGGACGAAAAAAACGAAAACAATACAGTATCAATCATAGTCCTGGTAAAATAATATTTCAATAAGGTCAATGGTGCACATCTGTCTGTACACCTGCAGTAAACAGAAAGTTGCTTTGTGTGTTACATCTTTTATATTAAGCTTTAGACGGAGAAGAAAAAAGAAGTGTTGTAAGATCACCTAAAACAAAATAGAGATAGTGAGATATTTAGGCAACCACTTAACCGTTGATCCACAAAAAAGCAGGGATCAATCCAGTCCTGGCGGGTGGGATCCAGTCCAGAGTTTCTTTGCCACCACTAAAACATCTTTGGGTCAGACCCAGACAACAGACCACAGCCAATAAACACAAGCTGCTGGCCTGTAGTAGTCCGATGCATGGTTTTGTGTCTCCAGGCTTCTGGTTCACGGATAAGATGCCTGATCCGTTTAATAAAGAACCATCTTCTCTAAACGTAGCACACTCCGTCCACACTTACCAAACCAAACCCAAATGCCTTACAGCAGCTGCATGACTCAGTTAGCGAGGACGAGAGCAGAAGAATATCTGGTAATTAAATGCATGTTCTGTGTACAGCCTGGTAATCTGAAATTTAGAGTCTCTTATTGGCTGGCACTGGGGGGAGGGGGGAATTCAATGATAAAAAGAAAAGCTGTCTAACCATTTAATTATTTATTTGAAAATGGGAGATACTTGTTGCATACGTCTTCTGGTTGGTTCTGAGCCGTACGCAGGGAGTGGGAGATGGCAGACAGGACGGTGAGCCAGAAAACAACACATTGACCCTCCCCGCCCATCCAAGTCGCCACACACAAGTAAACAGTGTCTCTAGTTCACTGGGGGGCATCCGTAGCCATAGCGGTTAGCTCGGACCACCCAGGTCTGCGCTAGTGTGTGTGCATGTATGCATGTGCTTGCGTGTGTAATCCCCGCGTGCAGGTGAACGAGTCACAGACAGGGGTGTGTTCCAATAGGTGGTTACTAGTGTTCAGTCATTGTCTCTCATCATATTGTATAAATATCCTCTTCAAAAGCTCTAGGGAGCCCGTTTGAGGGCGCCGTTGTGTGTGTGTGTGTGTGTGTGTGTGTGTGTGTGTGTGTGTGTGTGTGTGTGTGTGTGTGTGTTTGTTTGTGTGCCTTCTGTGTGAACAGTTACGATCTGGAGTGTGCGTCCTCGAAGCTAATGATGCTGGACTCTGGGTGCTGGACGCCCGCCTGAGACGCCCCCCCGGCGAGGGAGGTGGAAGACGAAGAGAGGCTCCCGCCGGCCCCTCCTCCCCCTAGCCCCGGCTTGGTTGTGGAGGAGGAGTCCCGTCCTCCCCCACCCAGGAGCGGCTGGGTGTCGGTGCGGACCTCGTCCTCCTCGTCGTCCTCCTCGTCGTCCATGCTGGGCCAGGCCGACTGGTCCTCCACACGCTTCAGACGCTCGTTCAGGGCCTTCAGCGCCAGCTGTCTGTAAGGGGAGGGAGAGAGAAGGAGGAGGAGAGAAAGAGAAAGAGAAAGAGAGAGAGAGAGAGAGAGAGAGAGAGAGAGAGAGAGGCGAATGTCAGGTGGATCTCGTCATGGAAAAAAACCTTTTGCCACAAGGCCCCCTGAGGTCGTACAAAACCCTGCAGGCCCCTCACCAGCAACCAAAGAGTCAAAGCAATTATCTCTCCCAGGGCAGGTTCTGCCCCGGGCCAGTTAGGACAGGCACCTCTTCTGCATAATCCCGAGATCCCTCCTAATGCCATGGTAATGGGAGGGTGGAGGTACGCCAGCTGGCATAGAGGCAAACAATCTCTGGACTTTTGTTTCAGCTCCCATGGGGTAACAAACACCAGAGTGAGATGGTAGACACGCCCACGACCAATAAGACTTCCTCCCTGTGGGAGATCTGGATGGCTGACGGTTACGCTGCCGTTCAGACCAACCTGTATTTTCGACTCTGGATTGTGTGGTTTCAAAGCGATGTACATCATATGTGTTTCTACCGTGTTCACGCACACACACACACACACACACGACTCATGAATAGCTAGTTTGCCTTTTTTTCTGCCATGTTTTACAAGAATATATTACTGCAACCAAAAGAAAATGTTCCGTACATTATGCTTAGAGGGTCTAAAGGAATCAAGATCAAGACCAAAGCGTGGCAGAGTTAAGTTGCTAATAGGATTACATCCCCTATCAATTAATGGGTCTGGAGTGAGGGAGTGAGAGAGTATGTGTGGGGCAGATACAGAGTGAGAGGGATAAATGTGTGTCAGCCTGGAACTGTTGTTTGCTTAACAATGGATGACTGAGAGGAAAGGACTGACAACCTCACCAAACACAAACACACACTTGTAACTAAGAAGCCACTTAGGTACACTTCCTTTGGAAAACAACTGTACAAGCTAAATCTTTATTTGATCAAGTCATAGCTTTAATTGGCTGTGTGTGTATTTACACAGAATGTTGCCCAAGGGTGTCAGATTTAAACATTAGTTGCGCGTTACCACTTACACACTGAATTCTAGTCTATTCTGTGGGTTCTTAGTAACTATACCTTGCACAAACTCAAAAGCTCTTTATTGGGGCTTGCAATATCACTGTACATGCCACTATATCACTCTACTGCTCAAAATAGTTTGAGAGTCAAGTTAACTACGCTGAACAAGTTAATGTAACAACAGCTACTTGTGTGACAACACTGCAGCTCTCCATCCAATACACTCTCACTCCCTCCCTCTCAAACCCTCTCCCTCCCTCGATAAACACACTCACTCAACACACTCTCGCCCTCCCATTCCACTTTTCTCCTCAATCGGTCTCCCCCTCCCTCACTCACGCTCTACCCAACTCTCACCCTTACACTCTTCCCCCATACACTCTTTTATACTCACTCCCTCACTCCCTTCCACTCGAACGCTCTCCCTCCCCTTAAAATTCTCTCTCCATCCCTCTCTCCATCCACCCTCAGCCCCCCCCCATCGCTCACCGTCTCCTCTCGGCGTCCTGGGGATCCGTGCCCGGCAGGCTGATGGTGATGGAGGAGGGCGCGCCCACGTCATAGCGCTTCACCATCTTGCGACACACCTTGATCTTGACCAGCACGGCGTGCACCAGCCCGGCCAGCAGCCCCACCACCGGCTGCAGCACCTCGGGGAAGAAGCTGGCGAAGGCAAAGTGGTCCGACATGTCCCCCCGGCCGCGGCTGTGGCGCTGGTAGAAGCGCAGGTAGACCCAGCCCGACAGGGCGCCGTAGCTGTAGGCGGCCAGCGGGGTGGCGTCCTCCAGCAGCCCCGAGAGACGCAGCATGGCCAGCAGGAGGAGGACCAGGGCCGGGGCCGCCTTCAGCCTCACCTGGGGGGGAAGACCAAATAATGAATATATATAGAAATACAACATCCATGCCTACTGTGATCTACAATGTGCCTGATTCACTATGCGGCCCTCTTGGTTCTTAAAAGGTGACATATTATACCACCAGGTGTGAGTGTAATTAGCAGTTAGAAGCCGTTTTTTTAATCTTCTGACATTACAAGCGGGCGTGTCCACCTGTAACGGCTAATCACACTCACACCTGGTGGTATTGTATGTCACCTTTAACACAAGCAGGGTGAGGAAACGGAAGTCCCCGTCCCCCCCGGCCCAACTAGTGTTTAGAAGCCAGATGGAACCAAGATGGCCACTCGGTGAACAGCCAAAACATTTACAGCAACACAAGATCTCTGTTTAACTTTTAACAGGGCGATGTAGCTGTGCTTTTCTTCACTCACTTCAACCTTGATTACACAGATTTACAATGTAGTCCAATGACATTCCAGCATTGATGAGAGGGGGGGGGGGGCAAGACAATAAATAGTTTGGATTACTTCAAAATGAGTCTTCCACCCGCTTTTTGTGAGGCTTGTTCTCTGTGGAATGTGCTCCGCAAAACACTGGACTATGCTGTGAAAGCCATAGAGTTCAGCTTTTTGTGTGTAGTACTGCATGAAGGAAATGACAACCTAAACTTTACTTACAAGATCATGTCTGCGCAATAGCCTGACTGAGCCCTTTACCTTTATTTGGATTTGCTAATCAAGTGACTTATTTGCATTTTCACTACACTACACGACATTTGTGGTTTGGTCCACTCAGACGTTACTTCCACACAATATGCTTGTGTGGAAGGCCTGTTAAAAACCCAGAGGGAACAACTTGGTATGTTAATAACTCATATAAGAGTTTGTTCATCTGGTTTGTGAAACCAGTGTTTCTTCACACAGTGCAAAATTGTTGATGGTGAAAAAATGTCTTGAATGTATTTGGACGCAACTGAATGGATGATTGACAAAACAACCTAGCAAGCTACCAGTTGGACTGTGCCAAGCTGGTACTGGTGCTGGTAAGCACCTGGTGCTGGTAAGCTGACCTTCTGAGTGGACACTAAGTGAGAGTGACCATTAGCCATTCTAACTAATAGAGGAAGGTTTCACCTCCCTTTTGACCCACCATGAGTCTCTGGAACTTGGCCATAATCAGCTGTTCTGGACGTTGGTAGTACAAACACCCTACACCCAACTACACTATCTTGTAATAACAGCAACAGTGTATAGTGTACACAAAGGGCCGACCAGACAAATAGTCAGATGGAAAACCATTTCATTCTTTTGGGTTCTATCCTCATGGTTGCTACGGCGACTCACCTGTGGCACCCTGAGCACGGTGGTGTCGCCCATCGTCTGCTTCAGTGCCACCAGCACCCCTCCCAGGAAGGCCGCCGCACCGTGGACGCGCACCGCAAAGAGGAAGCCCAGGTCAAAGGTCGCCACGTAGGTGAGGAGGTACGAGAGGCCGGCCAACACGCCAGCAGAGACATTGACCACGGCGAAGAAGATCAGGAGCTCCAGCGCGCCCCACAATGGCTCCAGCAGGCGCCCACAGGCCATGACGGTGCCTATGCTGGCCGCCACACCCCATATGTGCACCTCCACCACCCCGTGAGTCGCAAGGGTCCAGACCCAGAAGTTAGGAGGGAAGAGGTATCCCGGGGTCACGCCAAGGGCGTACGGGGTGTCCACAGCCCATGACAGAAGGTAGAGGAGGAGAACCACCGCACTGATGGATTTCACCACCACGCTGGTGCTGGCCAGGGCGCCCAGGAAGTGTTGTCGCGCTACGGGCAGGTAGCGATTCATTGTGTGTTTGGGTTGATCGGAGCTTGTTTCAGAAAAAGCAGAGGAGTAGTCTTTTGTATGTCAGAGGTGAAACACTATGACGTGTGGCTAATGACGGCATCGAAGTAAAAGTTCCCCTTCTGGACTTCATTAGCCTCACGGTCTTGTAGATTATCTTACTTTGTCTCTCTCCAGTTTAGCCAGGGTTTGGCATTCTAGAGAGGCGAGTTACTGAGGATAACTTAACGCTAAGTTGACAGCTGTGTGGTGCTACTACCTACACGTTCATCAAGGGGAGAATTAATCACAGGTCTAGACTTAAAAGTCAAACCCGGACATTCAAAGCTAAACAAATCCACCAACTCCCCGTGGACAGTGTCTGGTTAGCGCTGACACCTAGCTAGCTAGCTTCTGGTAGCTGTCAACACAGGAACCCGATGACATGCAATGGTAAAATGGGTTCAATGTGGCTTTGGCTTTTGAGTTTATTACGCCACTGGTCATCGACCAAACTAAATGACCAATACTCATGTAATCCTTTGGCGTTATCTCGGCCCGAAGTCCACCGGTGGAGCCCGAGGGTTTCCAGGAGCTAGCAACAGGCCTTCAAAACAATGTATCAGCGTCTCGGGAAATCCTTACAGTCATCATACCACGAATTGGTATCTCGTCAACAGATCGCGTTTACGTTGTCGAGATTCTTGCTTTTTTGATGGGCAATCGCGCGAATCCAAAAATATTAATATATTCTCCTGTGGCACTGTTTGAGAAATCGCACGCCACTGAACACAAACTCACTTGTGCTATCTGCCACCGTCATCAACAATCAGGTGGCCAAACCCCGTCGAGTCACGCAGGGCTCGCTGCACCTGTGCATGCCGGGAAACGTAGTTTTCGCACCACGTCCCGTTGATTTCGCTGAAGTGTGTAAACTATGAAAATTAAATATTAAAATTAATAAAATAGTTATATTGATACTACATATTGTTATGGGAAAACAAGTATTTCCCCATTTTCAGCTTCGTTTGTTTATTTATATGATTTTGAACGTGCGTTATTATAAGGTGTTGCGTATTGATGGTGTGTAACGCTTCAAAAATGCATCGATAGGCCAATTGTTTAGATAGGTCTACTAGACTCTCATCTCAATCCCATGTAGAACAAATATGATTTCAAATCTCGCACACAAATGTATTCTCAGACATGCCGATTTTATTTCCACAACGATTTTTTGTAGGTAATTTACATAACATGTGATTAAGAAAATATACAAATAACCGACCAGAAAACATTGCAGACCAACACTACATCAACATGATACACTCAAACACATGCATGCTATGGTTTTGTTATTACTACACAACTATTACAGTAGTAGGCTGTTCTGAACAGCCTACTACTGTAATACACATTTTCTATACATGTACCCTACCCTACACATTTTCTATACATGTGAATGTTCACATGAACAGCCTGTTCATGTGAACATTCACATGTATAGAAAATGTGGAGGGCTCCTCATTTTGCCATTTGTTCTGAAAGTCTTCTACAACCCCATGCAACATGTTCAGAAATGTAGAAAAGCCCCCGAAATGTGCCTTTTGGTCAATTCAGGACCTACAACTGTAGGGCCTACAAAATATAGGAATATTTAGAACTCACTTCATTTTCTATGGAGGTTTATAACCGTTCAATAGCCTCTCTTAACCTCTAGTTGGAGTATCTCAAACCTAAAGTATTATCGCGATCCCAGATCTATGTGAATAATTGACATGGGACATATCTAGAATCTTTGGACCAGACCAAGTCCTTCAAGATTGGTCATGAATATGAAAGATATGGAAGTCAAAAATAGCTTACTATAGGCTTTAAATGAGAAGCTTTGCTAAAACCTGTACTGATAGTCACGCACCTCTCAACAGACTGATGTAGTAAAAGATGTGTGTGTGTGTGTGTGTGTGTGTGTGTGTGTGTGTGTGTGTGTGTGTGTGTGTGTGTGTGTGCCTGTGTTGTTTTAATCTAAATCAAAACATGGCTTTTTCCATTTTTTTTTCCATGGCCACAAAAGGGAAAATATTGACCGCGGGCTATTTTTGTCATACAGTAACATGCTGATGAAAAACATGCCCAGGTTTATGGAAACAAAAACATATTTCCAACTTAATTTCAAAAAGCCATTTAATCTATATGTATGTGTGTGTGTGTGTGTGTGTGCGTGTGTGTGTGTGTGTGTGGCAGACATTTGCAGATGTAAGCTACTACCACTCAAAATACCAGTACCAGTACAATTCAGAACATATTTCCTTTTATTTACAAAAAGCCATTCAATGTTATACACATCCATCCCTCCACTGAACATGCTAAGAATGGCGGCAGCCTTCACACAGAGCGTCTTCAACCTTCCTCCGCTAAAAATGGAATTAGGACAGCTGCAGCAGTTTCTTATGATGATGAATGGATCAATATAAATAAACATGTAAAATTCAAGTCAAAAAGCTGTGAAAGAAATAACGTGTTGTTGGTTCCGTGACCACTGAGCTGGCAAGCAGACAGTTGTTCCTCACACTGAGAAACCTCCATGTGTATCGTATTTAGTTGACTTGGCTGTTGCTATATCCTTCAGCAGATAGAACAAGGCCCACATTCAGGAAGAGACTGTGAAATGTACTACGGAGATCATAACTGGATGATCTCAAGTTTCGGTTTATCAAACAAGTTTGTTTGCCGTGATGACATTTAACTTGTTTGCTTTAACAACATACCCACAATAAAAGAGCCCTGTGTTTATTACAATGGAAGAAAATGGGTGAAGACATACGATAATAATACTAACAGCAGTGTTTTTCTGTATCCGGTATAATTAAATCTCACTACCCTCACCAGATTATAAGAATCAAAATGGAGCTAAATCCACACTGTCAAAGAAGGGTGTATTTAAATATAAAATGTTAGAAGATGCAAATGAGTTCATGAGTTTACATTCTATTATCTAAGGTGTTGAAGGGTTGGTCCGTGAGCCGGTCTCACATGCAAACATCACCAACGGGAAATACCCAAAGCATCAACCGCAGCAATAGCAAAGACGAAGAACAAAGTACAAAAATACAAAAGAACAGATGAATAAATATGCAATAATCATGATACAGCATGACTGCCACAAATAAATAAATTTGGTAAATGCAGACATTGGAGAAAATAGGTAAACTCACATTTCAGTACATATCTCATGAACTGAACTGAATGTTTTTTTCTGCTCCAACATGTTGACACTTTCAGAAAAAGGAGCCAGATATATAGAGGGCCCATAATGAACCAGGATTGTTACAGTTTTCCCCAAGTGAGATCACCATAGTAACTAGATATGCACCATAACCCACTCTACAACGTTAATAATGCAGAGTAAACAGTAAAACATGCAGGTGTACAGGAATACATACATACAGACTTAAGAAAAATAAACTGTATTTTACTGAGCGGTCCCCTGTGATCCCAGGTGGTTTGCGCCCTTCTTAGGCGCATTCAGATGAATTTATGCTTTTTCACAAATTTTGAGATGAGCAAAGAAATCCAAAATACCAACAAGAAAACCAAAATCAAATGGACAGACTGATTATACTTGACTATTCACAGATACCTGAATAAGCAGATGATGTACAGTACATAACACACAAGTATTTTTTTCTTGCTTTAGAACGTTAAAGACATGCAACACTGTCACAGAGCATGTCTAGATGATTTATTTGGGGTATGAATTGATGACTTGAGGCTTTCGTGTGTTATGCATCATAATCGGTGTAGGCTACAGCAAAATTACGGGTGAGATTCACTATGTGTCTCTCCCGGCCTCCGCATCCTCACAGTTCACATTCAGAATGATCCAGGCAAAGGTCAAGGCATTGTTTTGTTGGCTGATGCCTCTGCTATAAAGGACGTAGCCACACAGGTACTCCGTCTGACTCCACGGTGTCCTGTCTTTCGTAATCATCATTAGGCAATAACATTTTATTTTTTGGAAAAATAAATTGTAAAAAAAGATTTTATAATAAATATACAAAATAAAGGAAACAAAAATAATCAGATCTTCCCAAAGTCTGACGCCGTAATAGAGGATGGGTTTTTAAAAGGCCGGGCTTAAAGGCGTTTAAATAGGTTTACATTCGAAAATGAAGAGTTTTAAGGAAGGCTACATGGAACCCTTAGCCCAAAGCCCTTTTAAATGTTATCGCTGAACATCTTGGGCACCCTATGCCCACAAATAACACAATAAACAATACGCCTGTCCTGGCAGTGCATTCATATATGCAATCGAATGGCATTAAAAATGTACTTTGTTTTTTCAACCTGCGTTAAGGTCAAAGAAATATTGAGAATCTACACTTGACAGCCACCAAACAAAACCATGTCACCATGTGTTACAGATATATCACCACTAAACAGACATAACTACAGGCTAACCACAGAACTGTTAAACGTCTTTTAATAAATCACTACATCAGTTATTTTATAGAGCGATTAACCGAACCATCAGCATTACTGTCTTCATAGACTCAGAAATTCTAAGCTCAACAGCACATCTAGTGAACCATTTACAGGCACTACAGGCCAACACTCAGCAGTAGTCAATCCAGTGATTGAGACACTTCAACCAGACACATTTGGAAGCTCAAAGTGTCCCCTTTTTCCATCTCTGCAGTGATCCATTCCATCTCTAATTTTCGATTTTCCTTTCGCTTTGATAATCAGCATTGTGACCAGATAGTAATTTTTTGTTTATAGCGCCCTAAGAGCAGCTGTCATTCTCCTAGTAAAGGAGCATTTTTCAGCTGCCAACCCCTAATACCTTGCTAAAAGCAGATAGGAAATGCCTCCTATTTTGTAAGTGCTTCAAATCAACCACCAATGTTTGAGGACCAATGTCACGTGACCAGTCACTGTCCAATCACCTCGATGACATCATTATCATCATCGTCATCGGCGCTACCGGTGGCACTAAGATTCCCACCATTTTTAACCAGCACTGTGCCCCGACGGCTGCTGAAATTGGTGGAGGGAGAGGAGGGGGAAGGAGAAGATGAGGAAGAGCTTGAGGTGCTGCTGGGAGGGTACTTGGAGAGGAAGCTGGATCCGGCCGGGCCAGGGGTGGCAGCTGAGCCAGGGAGCCCATCGGGGTGCATCGCTCCTGGGTAAAGGCTGGCCAGGGACTGGGTGTAGGACAGGGGGTAGCCCGGAGGGAGCAGCCCAGCCATGCCAGCCATGCTGGGGTTCATCATGAACTGAGGCAAGGCGCTAACAGCAGAGGTCGCCGTCTCCACGGACTGCGAAGGGGACAGTGACGACGTAGCGCCGATGACGCTGTCAGAGCTGGACGTGGATAAGGCAGAGGAACACGGCACTGTCCCAGCGCTGCCTAAACCAAACATCTCAGGGTACATCATGCAGGGTTCCCCCATTTGTCCGAGGAGATGCTGAAAGTAGGGAGGGGGAAAGGGGGAGTTTGTCCCCATGAGGAACGGGTGGCCCATGGAACCACTTAGCAGGGCTGGGTTGAGGCCTAGTGGAGGGATCCCATAGCCTCCTGAGATAGGGAAACCTTGGGGCGCCAGCGAGGCTGAAGAATGCTTGTCTGGGATGGGCAGCTGGCTGGCTGGCTTATCCAGCGGCGGGGTTGTGGTCTTGCGTCGCGCAGCCATGCTCGGCTGTGCATTAGCCAAGGAGGCATTCGAGTGATTGTTCAGCATGCTAACCTTTGTAGTGGCAATGACGCTGTTGTTGTCGTTGGTTTTAGCTTCTTTGGTGCTAGCCAGGTTGGTGCTAGTGGACGAGCCAGAGTTTGGCGCCATCTCCTGGGGGCGTGTGGTGCCCACAGCTTGTTCGTGAGCACTGAGCCCTGGGCCAACGGCGTAGCGCTGCAACTCACTGATGATGTCCTGGCCGTCTGGCGAGACCGGGGGGACTCCCGCATTACCACCATTGTTTGAAACTTCCTCTGGTGGCTTTCGGGCATCTGAGCAAAATACAAAAAAGTTAAATGTCATAAAAATGTTGTGTGCAAGTCCTGCTGGCTACAGCACATCAGGTCACCAGGTCTCCAGTATGCAGTGATTTTATTCTAGGGCGTGACATCTCTTAACCTCTCCATTTCAAAGATCTACCTTTACCTGGGGATGGAGAGAGGTCTTCAGCCCCCTTGATCTTGTTCGCAGCCCTGATGGCGAAGATGCGACCATCGCTGGTACGGATGTACGCACCTGACAACGGAACAGAGGGAAGAATGTTTGCTTGTGTCAAGAAACACACTATAATTTTGTTGCATATTTTTGTGTCCTTGCAATCAAATCAAATCAGCAGGCACTCTGTATCAGTATTTTAATTTATTAAGTTACCTACGTAGATTTGAGTCAATCTTACTGTTATTTGAAGTTAATATTTATTTTAAATGTCTGAGGCTTACCTTTGGTGCCCCTGATGACGTGAATGCTCTCCCCGGCGCTGATCCGAGCCTGGACGTTTGCAGAGCTGTTGGTTCCAGGAATGACAATGTCTAAAAGAAGACAGAGCGATCGGATGAGAGGATGTACTGAACTGATCCGTAGAACTAACCGTACTAACCAGTTCCTTACCACCAACCTCCTCCTTTAGGCAGACCACTTGTCAAGACTAGTGTCTTGATAAGCCCTTCCGCGGGCCACTCCGTAAGATAATATGGTAAATAATGTATAAATAAACCATCAGAGTGGTGCTCTGATGTCAACATCAGAGCACCGCAATTTACAGAAAGGCATCCGTGTCATTGGAAAGAATAACTAGAACAATATTACATTTACCAGAAAATATTACCAGAAAAATTGTATATATATATATATTTTTTTTTTTAATCTATTTTTATTTTACATTTCCCACTGACCACCTGCAGTACCCTTGCTGACCACAGGTTGGGATTGATGGGGCTATAGCACACAGTGCTTCAGACAAGAACAACCTACCAGTGCTGGTGACGATCTTCTGTACAAACACCCCGGCCTTGTGTAGGTAGTTGATGGGGAAGCCCCCTAGGCTGCCCTCAGACGGGTCGGTGGCCTCGGCAGACGCCTGGCAAGGCATTGTGGGAGTTGGAGTCGATTGGACCGGCTGCACGTTAGCCACGGGTTTCTCCTCCATGCGGGGTGGGGGGCGCCTGAGCCGAGACGGGGGTGGGGAGTCAGATGACATCATCGCTTGAATCCTATCACTCCTCATCATTAGCAGAGAGTGTGGGCACAGTATTGCATTACTCCACTGACTACTTCTTCATTTTCATGTGCACATTTATTATTGTCTTCTCACAGTTTTTGATTATTTTGTTTTGGTGATTGCTCTCGGGAGAGAGCAATCACCCGAGAGCTATCACTATAACTATGA